>NC_056749.1:88284340-88291843 GCF_019279795.1 Protopterus annectens
ATGTGAAGCATAAAGTTTGTTAATTTTAACATGTTAATAGTTTGATTACTTTTGTATAAATGTAAATATGAATATGTCACAAGTGATAATTCAATAAAGGTGTTTAAAAAACACATTCTGACTAGTTGGTTATACTTTATTGTGATTTTGGAAGATTTTTGACTGTAAAAAAGTTAAAAAGCAGTCTGATTTTACAGTACTGCACCATATGTGTTATGCATTATAAAGAACGACTAATGCTCTATTTTTGTAATACACTATGTATTACATACATTGCAAATAATAACCGCTTAATGCTTTATTTTAGTA
This sequence comes from Protopterus annectens, assembly GCF_019279795.1. Lineage (NCBI taxonomy): Eukaryota > Metazoa > Chordata > Ceratodontiformes > Protopteridae > Protopterus > Protopterus annectens. The sequence goes on from NC_056749.1 coordinate 88,284,650, forward strand.
GGACATCACTAGCATTATTTGCAGTAACAAATTTTTCATTAATAATGTGAAGTCGTGATCACCCCAAATCACCAAACTTCCCTTATCTGCTCATCACCCTTAGATCTGTAGTATCAGGCCTCACACCACCCTTAGATCTGTAGTATCAGGCCTCACACCATCCTTAGATCTGTAGTATCAGGCTTCACATCACATTTAGATCTGCAGTATCAGGCCTCACACCACCCTTAGATCTGTAGTACCAGGCCTTACACCACCCTTAGATATGTAGTATCAGGCCTCACTCCACCCTTAGATCAGTACTAACAGGCTTCACACCACCCTTACATCTTTAGCATCAGGCCTCACATCACCCTTAGATCTGTAGTATCAAGCCTCACATCACCGTTAGATCTGTAGTATCAGGCCTCACATCACCCTTAGATCTATGGTATCAGGCCTCAAATCACCCTTAGATCTGCAGTATCAGGCCTCACACCACCCTTAGATCTGTAGTATCAGGCCTCACACCAGCCTTAAATATGTAGTATCAGGCTTCACATCACATTTAGATCTGCAGTATCAGGCCTCACACCTCCCACAGATCTGTAGTATCAGGCCTCACTCCATCCTTAGATATGTAGTATCAGGCCTCACACCACCCTTAGATCTGTAATATCAGGCTTCACATCACCCTTATATCTTTAGTATTAGGCCTTACACCACCCTTCAATCTGTAGTATCCAGCCTCATACCACCTTTAGATCTGTATTATCAGGCCTCACATCACCCTTAGCTCTATAGCATCAGGCCTCAAATGACCCTTAGATGTGTAGCATCAGGTATCTCACCACCCATAGCTCTGTAGTACCAGGCCTCACACCACCCATAGATGGCATGTTATTTCTATTTAATGCCTATGGCATGTTATCTGTAATGCTTTCCAGTATGGGCATTACATCTAAGTAATGCACCATCCACTGGAGGAGAGGCCTACCATCTAAAGAATAATGCCTCACACCACCCTTAGATCTGTAGTATCAGACCGCACATCACCCTTAGATCTGTAATATCAGGCCTCACACCACCCTTAAATCTATAGTATCAGGCCTCACACCACACTTAGATCTGTAGAATCAGGCATCACCCCACCCTTATATCTGCAGTATCAGGGCTCACATCAACCTTATATCTGTAGTATCAGGCCTCACATCACCCTTAGATCTGTAGTATCACACCTCACATCACCCTTAGATCTGTAGTATCAGGTCTCACACCACCCTTAGATCTGTAGTATCAGGCCTCACACCACCCTTAGATCTGTAGTATCAGGCCTCACACCACCCTTACATCTGTATTATCAGGCCTCACATCACCCTTACATCTGTAGTATCAGGCCTCACACCACCCTTACAGCTGTAGTATCTGGTCTCACGCCACCCTTAGCTCTGTAGTATCAGACCTCACGCCACCCTTAGATCTGTAGTATCAAGCCTCACACCACCCATAGATTTGTAGTATCAGGCCTCACATCACCCTTGCATCTGTAGTATCAGGCCTCACACCACCCTTAGATCTGCAGTATCTGGCTTCATACCACCCTTAGATCTGTAGTATCAGGCCTCACACCACCCTTAGATATGTAGTATCAGGCCTCACATCACACTCAGATATGTAGTATCAGGCCTCATGCCAAACTTAGACCTGCAATATCAGGCCTCACACCATCCTTTGATCTGTAGCATCAGGTCTCACATCACCTTTAGATAGTATGTTACTTTTATGTAATGCCCACGGCATGGTATTATATGTAATGCCTTCCAGTATGGGCATTAAACCTAAGCAACGGACCATCCACTGGAGGACAGGCCAACCATCTATAGTATCAGGCCTCACACCACCCTTACATCTGTATTATCAGGCCTCACACCACCATTAGGTCTGTAGTATCAGGCCTCACATCACCCTTATATCTGTAGTATCAGGCCTCACACCACCCTTAGATCTGTAGTATCAGGCCTCACACCACCCTTAGATCTGTAGTATCAGGCCTCACACCACCCTTTGATCTGTAGTATCAGGACTCACACCTACTTTAGATGGCATGCTACTTCTATGTAATGCCCATGGCATGTTATTATATGTAATGCCTTCCATTATGGGCATTATAGCTAAGTAATAGACTATCCACTGGAAGAGAGCCCTACCATCTATAGTATCAAGCTTCACAACACCCTTAGATTTCTAGAACATGGCCTCGCATCACCCTTATGTCTGTAGTGCCAGGCCTCAAACCACCCTTAGATTTGTAGTATCAGGCCTCACATGACCCTTATATCTGTAGTATCCGGCCTCACATCACCCTTAGATCTGAAGTATCAGGCCTCACATCACCCTTAGATCTGTAGCATCAGGTCTCATGCCACCCTTAGATCTGTAGTATGAGGCCTCACGCTACCCTTAGATCTGTAGTATCAGGACTCACACTACCCTTAGGTCTGTATTATCAGGCCTCACACCACCCTTACATCTGTAGTATCAGGCCTCACACAACCCTTAGATCTGAAGTATCTGGCTTCATACCACCCTTAGATCTGTAGTATCAGGCCTCACACCACCCTTAGATATGTAGCATCAGGCCTCACATCACCCTTAGATCTGTAGTATCAGGCCTCATGCCAACCTTAGATCTGCAGTATCAGGCCTCACACCACCCTTAGATCTGTAGTATCAGGCCTCACACCTCCCATAGATCTGTAGTATCAGGCCTAAATCCATCCCTAGATCTGTAGTATCAGGCCTCACACCACCATTACATCTCTATTATCAGGCCTCACACCATCCTTAGATCTGTAGTATCAGGCCTCACACCACCCTTACATCTGTAGTATCAGGCCTCACTCCATCCCTAGATCTGAAGTATCAGGCCTCACACCACCCTTAGATCTGTAGTATCAGGCCTCACACCACCCTTAGATCTGTAGTATCAGGCATCACACTACCCTTAGATCTGTAGTATCAGGCCTCACCCCACCCTTAGATCTGTAGTATCGGGCATCACACTACCCTTAGATCTGTAGTATCAGGCCTCACCCCACCCTTAGATCTGTAGTGTCAGGCCTCAAACCACCCTTAGATCTATGGTAACAGGCCTCAAATGACCCTTAGATCTGTAGTACCAGACCTCACATCACGCTTAAATGCCATGTTACTTCTATGTAATGCCCATGGCATGTTATTATCTGTAATGCTTTCCACTATGGGCATTACATCTAAGTAATGGACCACCCATTGGAGAAGAGGCCTATGAACCTATGAACCATCTAAAGTATAATGCCTCACACCACCCTTAGATATGTAGTATCAGTCCGCACATCACCCTTAGATCTGTAATATCAGGCCTCATACCACCCTTAAATCTATAGTATCAGGCCTCACACCACACATACATCTGTAGAATAAGGCATCACCCCCACCCTTATATCATGAAAAGAGACATAGAGGAGCTCTCTGATCATGTAGCCCAGGCCGGTATAACCCTGACCTTGAGTAGCATCTTACCCTCACCAAGAATGATGCCACAGTATAAAGACAAAATGATCAATTTTAACAAATGGCTAAAGTATTGGTGTCATTCAAAGGGGATCCAGTGTCCGTCAGCCTGGGATGACATGCTCGACAAACCACGTTGCTTCGCTAGGGACGGCATGCACCTGTCACCCCTGGGTTTTCGAATACTGGCTAAGGCTCTTGCCACCCCCATAGTGCCTTTTTTAGGCAAGGCTCAAAAGACAAACCCACCTCCATAGACAACACAAGGAAAAAGAAACTAAGAGTAATGCTGCTCAATGCCAGAAGTCTAAACCTCAAGATGCATGCACTCAAGGCTCTCCTCAGTATGGAAAATATTGATATCTGTGCAGTAACAGAAACCTGGTTCAAGGCTCCCGAGAGCACCCCAGCACTACCAGGTTATATTTCATACCATGCTTTTTGACCCCAAAACTCAGGCTGAACCACAAAAGGAGGGGGAGTATCCATATTCAAAGATACCCACACCTCCAGGTTAGTGGCACTGCACAAAGCATCGGAGACCATCCATGTGCAACTAACAGTGGGCAAAACTCCCTTTCAGTTTGTAGCCTGCTACAGACCACCCTCCCAAACTCAGGAACCCCACTTGGCTTTCCTGAGAACACTGGAGAATATGAATGTCTCTCCAAACACCATTATATTGGGTGACTTCAACTACCCAAACATAGACTAGGAGAACTACTCAAACCCAAACACCCTCGCCCAACAGTTCCTAAATTTATAAACTCAAATGCTATGGAACAACTGATCACCACTCCCACAAGAGGGGAAAACATATTGGACCTGATCATCACCAACATGGGGACTCTATGTTCCATACCAGAGGTATACCCCTCATTGGTAAGATCTGGCCATAAATTAATCTTACTGGACATCCATATCCTGTCCCCACCCCCAGCCAAGTAAACCACGGTGAAGAACTTCTCAAAAGCATACTTCACACTTCTCAAAACCGAGGTGGAATCCTTAAAAGCCCCTGGGCCAATGGAAAATAAAGCCCAAACCGCAGAATCCTTTACAAATGCATTCTATGGACACCTACAGGAATGCATGGCTCATGCTATCCCAAATAAAACCAAGACTCACTCCTCCAAAGGTAGGAGACCTGTCTGGTGGACCCTGGCCATAAATAAGCTATACAACAGAAGGAGGAAGCTACTACATGATAGAGCAAAATCCCAAAAAGGGAAGGCATCTCTGATCTGATCAGTACTAGCAAGAAACTATGATCCCTCATAAAATCATCTAAGGCCAGCTTTGAAAGAAAAATTGCACAAGACGCTAAAGATAATCACAAGGCCTTCTTTAGTTAAGTCAGGAACCTGGGTGGCAACTCCTAGGTATGCTCTGAGTTAGTGCAAAATGACAAAAAATACACTGAACCCACAGACATTGCCAACATCCTGGCAGACAGATTCAGTGCAAACTTCTCCCCCCCTTCCCCCACAGAGGAGCAAATGTCTATCCCAGCAGAGTGTAGCCTCCCTGACATCACAGATGCACAGGTGAAAGCTGCAGTCTCCAAAGCAAAGAACACAGCATCAATGGGACCGGACGGTGTCCCAGGCTGCGTCTTACACGAGCTCCAAGAAGTACTGAACACTCACATAAAGTCACTGTTCAATCTCAGCCTTACTACAGGATATGTACCCAGGAAATGTTGTATAGCAACAGTGGTCCCGCTCCACAAAGGTGGTGCCACAACGGACCCCGGAAACTATTGCCCTATAAGCCTGACTAGCCTGGTCTGCAAAGCTATGGAGCATATCATCATGGAACTCATAAACAAAGACATTGGGAACCTTCAGACACAGGATCCTACCCAATTTGGCTTTGTTAAGGGCAGATCTTGCCTCTTGAACCTGGTCGACTTCTTTGAAACAGTCACCAAGGCCATAGATGAAGGGAAGGTAGTCCACACAGCCTACCTGGACCTCACAAAAGCCTTCGGCACAATACCCCACTCGGGCATCATAAATAAGCTCACCAGCTTAAATATCAACCCCTGTGTCACAAGATGGGTTGCAAACTGGCTCAGGGATAGAACCCACATGGTCAGAATTGCAGGTGCCATGTCAGACTCTAAACCAGTTACAAGTGGCTTCCCACAAGGCTCAGTCCTGGGACCTCTCTTGTTCGGTATATATTTCTCTGAGGTACAGGCTAACACGAGAGGACTGTGGCTGACCAAGTTCGCAGATGATTGCAAACTGGGTGCCATAATCGACTCTCTGACTGACACAAGCATCCTCCAAAAGGGTCTCACAGAGATGGATAACTGGTGACAGAGCCATGGCCTAAAGCTAAATGCCAAAAAGTGCATAGTCATCCCCTTTGGGAAAAACAAAGTGCCCACAAATTACCACATAGGTGGTAATCCATTAAGTACGAAAGAAGTAATTAGGGATTTGGGGACCCAAGTAGATAGTAATCTCTCCTTTGCCAATCACGTTGCCAAAGTGATTAGAAAGACTTTCTATATAGCCCACCTTATCACGAAAGGGTTCACATCTAGATCAAGAGAGGTCATTGTGCCCCTCTACTCATCACTCATTAGGGCCATAACTGAATACAATGCCGCATTTGGGATGTACCTTACCCGACACCTGCAGCAACTGGAAAGACCCCAAAAGTACCTCACCAAGAGGATCAAGGGATGCAAACAGATGCCCTATGCAGTTAGGCTAAAGAAACTTCAGCTCTACTCAGTTGCTTACCGCCTACTCAGAGGCGATTTGTGCTTGACGTATAAAGCCATGTCCAGCCCAGAATTAATGGACATGCTCCACCTCAGGAAATCCAAATCCTTAGAGCTACACGCTCCAGGGACTTAAACCTCAGCACAGAAATAAATATGACATGCTGGAGGGACAGATTCATATCCCAGAGGCTCCCCTCATTCTGGAGCAAAATCCCAGTCCATGTTAGGCAGAGCCCCTCACTGACCCTCTTCAAGAGAAATCTTGACGATTGGATGGGAGATCGTAAGTTTACCCATGGGATCTCTTCTGTGTCCCTGCTAGACAGAAGCACAGTAAACTAACCTTAAAAGGGCTATCTTCTGTGACCTACTATACAGAGGCACAGTCAACTAATCTAAAAGGGTGGCGAAACCCAAATACACTCTGGCTAGGATTATAAATGCCCTAGGGCAGATAGCCTAGTATCAACCTATGAACCTATCTGTAGTATCAGGGCTCACATCAACCTTATATCTGTAGTATCAGGCCTCAATTCACCCTTAGATCTGTAGTATCATGCCTCACATCACCCTTACATCTGTAGTATCAGGTCTCACACCAGCCTTAGATCTATAGTATCAGACCTCACGCCACCCTTAGAACTGTAGTATCAAGCCACACACCACCTTTAGATCTGTATTATCAGGCCTCACATCACCCTTACATCTGTAGTATCAGGCCTCACACCACCCTTAGATCTGCAGTATCTGGCTTCATACCACCCTTAGATCTGTAGTATCAGGCCTCACACCACCCTTAGATATGTAGTATCAGGCCTCACATCACCCTTAGATCTGTAGTATCAGGCCTCATGCCAAACTTAGACCTGCAATATCAGTTCTCACACCATCCTTTGATCTGTAGTATCAGGCCTCACACC
>NC_056749.1:88292343-88404843 GCF_019279795.1 Protopterus annectens
GATCTGCAGTATCAGGCTTCACACCACTGTTAGATCTGTAGTATCAGGCCTCACACCACCCTTAGATATGTCATATCAGGCCTCACATTACCCTTCGATCTGTAGTATCAGGCCTCATGCCAACCCTAGATCTGCAGTATCAGGCCTCACACCATCCTTAGATCTTTAGTATCAGGCCTCATTCCATCCCTAGGTATGTAGTATCAGGACTCACACCACCCTTACATCTGTAGTATCAGGCCTCACACTCACATTAGATCTGTAGTATCAGCCCTCAAACCACCCTTAGATCAGTAGTATCAGGCCTCACACCACCCTTACATCTGTAGTATCAGTCCTCACATCACGTTTATAAAGCAATGTAATGCCCATGGCATGTTATTATCTGCAATGCCTTCGAGTATGGGTGTTTTAACTAAGTAATGGACCCTCTACTGGAAGAGAGGGCAACCATCTATACTCTCAGGCCTCATAGCATCCTTAGATTTTTAGTATAAGGCCTCACATCACCCTCAGATGTGTAGTATCAGGCCCCACACTACCCTTAGATCACCAGCGTTAGTATCAGGCCACTGCCACCCTTAGATCTGCGCAAATCAGGCCTCACACAACCCTTAGATCTGTAGTATCGGGCATCACACTACCCTTAGATCTGTAGTATCAGGCCTCACATCACCCTTAGATGTGAAGTATCAGGCCTCACATAGGTTCATAGGTTCATAGGTTCGTACTAGGCTATCTGCCCTAGGGCATTTATAAGCCTAGCCAGAGTGTGTGTGGCTTTCGCCACCCATTTGTAAAATTAATTTTGCTATGCCTTTTTTGAGGTTGGTATACTGTGCCTCTGTCTAACAGTGACTACAGAAGTGATAGCTAGAGTAAACCCTCACGATCTCCCATCCACTCATCAAGATTCCTCTTGAAGAGAGTCAATGTGGGACTCTGCCCTCAATCCTGGACTGGGATTTTATTCCAGAGTGAAGAGGAGCCTCTGGGTTTATAGAATCTGTCCCTCCAGCATGTCCTATTTATTTCAGTGCTGATGTTCAAGTCTTTTCGAGCGTGGCTAGCTCGATGGGATTTATGATTTTCTGAGGTGCAGCATGTCCATTAATTCGGGTTGGACATGGCTTTATCCGATCAGGCACAGATCGCTACTCTGAGCAGGCGGTATGCCACCTTGAGTAGAGCTGGAGTTTCTTTAACCGGGCAGCATATGGCATCTGTTGAGCCCTTTGATCCTCTTGGTGAGGTACTTTTAGGGTCTTTCCAGTTGCTGCAGGTGTCTGGTAAGGTACATCCCAAAAGGGCATTGTACTCAATTATGGGCCTGATGAGGATGAGTAAAGAGGCACGATGACCTCCCTGATCTAGATGTGAATCCTTCATGATTAAGGTGGGCTATATAAAATGTTTTTTCTAACCACTTTGGCCCACGTGGTTGTCAAATGAGAGATTGCTATCAAGCTTGGCTCCCCAGGTCCCTAATGACTTCTTCTGTACTTAATGGATTACCACCTATGTGGTAATTTGTGAGCACTGTTGTTTTTGCCAAAGGGGATGACTATACACTTTTTGGTGTTTAGCTTGAGGCCATGGTTCTGGCACCAGTTGTCTGTTTCTATGAGGCCCTTTTGGAGGATGCTTGCCTTGTGTCGGCTGGAGAGTTGATTATTGCACCCAGTTTGCAGTCATCTCTGCGAACTTGGTCAGCCAGTCCTTCCGTGATGGCCTGTACCACCGAGAAATATATATACCGAAAAAAGAGAGAGGTCCCAGGACTGAGCCTTTGTGGGATGCCACTTGTAACTGGTTTTGGAGTCTCGACATGGCTCCAGCAATTCTAACCATGTGGGTTCTGTCCTTGAGCCAGTTTGCAACCCATCTAGTGACATAGGAGTTAATGGCTTTAAGCTGGTGAGAAAAACTTATCTATAATGCCCCGAGTGGGGTGGTATTGTATCGAAGGCTTTTCTGGCGAGGTCCAGGTAGGCTGTGTGGATCACCTTCCCACCTCGTCAATGGCCTTGGTGACTGTTTCAAAGAAATCGACCGGGGTTTAAGAGGCAGGATCTGCCCTTAACAAAAGCCAAACTGGGTAGGATCCAGTGTATGCCTTAGGTCCTCACTATCTTTATTTATGAGGTCCATGATGATCCTTTCCATAGCTTTGCAGACCAAGCTAGTCAGGCTTATGGGCGATAGTTTCCAGGATCCGTTGAGGCACCACCTTTGTGAGAGGAGGACCACTGTTGCCATACGCCACTCTTTGGGTACATATCCTGTAGTAAGGCTAAGATTGAAACAGCAGTTTTATGTTTGGGTTTAGCTCTTCTTGGGTTGTTCATGTAGGGGCTGCGAGCCCGGGACACCATCTGGTCCCATTGATGCTGTGTTTTTAGCTTTGGAGAGGGCGGCTCTTACTCTGAGCATCTGAGATGTCAGGGGGGCAGCACTCTGTTGGGATAGATATTTGCCCTTTTGGTGGGGAGTGGGGAGAAGTTTTGCTTTCGGAACCTGTCAGCTAGGATGTTGGCAATGTCTGTGGGCTCGGTGTATTTTTTGTCATTTTGGACTCAATTCTGAGGCATTATCTTAGAATTCCCACCCAGGTTCCCTAACATAACTAAAGAAAGCCTTTGTGATTATCCTTAGTGTCCTGTAGCAATTTTTCTCTCTAGAGTTGGCCTTAGAGCGATTTTATGAGTGCCCGTAGTTTTTTACTAATACTGATCAAGAGATGTCTTCCTTTTTGGGATTTTTGCTCTATCATGTAGTAGCTTCACCCTCCTTCTATTGTAGAGTTTGTTTATGGCACAGGGGTCCACCAGACAGGATGTCTCTGCCTTTGGAGGAGATTGGGTCTTGGTTTTATGTGGGATTGCATGATCCATGCATTCCTGAAGGGTGTTCCGTCAGAATCGTTTATAAAGGATTCTGCTTGGTCTGGGCCATATTTTCCACAGGCCCGGGGGCTTTGAAGGATTTTGCCTGATAGAGGTTTTGAGGCGTGTGAAATTTGCTTTAGAGAAGTTTTTCCTGTATGGGGCTTTCTGGGCAGGGGTGGGGTCGGGATGTGAATATCCAGTGAGATTGTGTTTTTATGGTCTGCAGTCTTACCTGTGAGGATACACTTCTGGTCTGGGCGCGATATGTGTTCCCATGTGTGGTGATGATCAGGTCAGTATAGTTTTCCCCTCTTGTGGGAGTGGTAACAAGTTGTTCCATAGCATTTGAGTTTATAAATTCTAGGAACCTTGGCTAGGTGTTGGAGCTAGGAGTAATGCTCCCAAGTCTATGTCATTTAGTAGTTGAAGTCGTCCAATATAATGGTGTGTTGTTGCGGAGAGACCTTCTTATATTTTTCCAGTATTCTCAGGGAAGGCCGAAGTTTCAGGGTTCCTGTGTTTGGGAAGGGGTGGTCTTGTAGCAGGTTATAAAGTGGAAGGTGTGTTTTACCCACAGTTAGTTGCATGGATAGTCTCTTGATGCTTCGTTGCTGTGCCACCAACACTAGAGGAAGATTGTGGGTATCTTTGGTAAATATTGATACTCCCCCTCCTTTTGTGGTTCGGTCCAAGTTTTGGGGCCGAAAAGCATGGTACGATATATAACCTGGTAGTACTGGGGTGCTCTCGGGAGCCTTGAACCAGGTTTCTGTTACTGCACAGATATCGATGTTCTCCATGCTAAGGAGAGTTTCGAGTGCGTGCAACTTGAGGTTTAGACTTCTGGCGTTGAGTAGCAATACTCTTAGTTTCTTATCCCTTGTGATACCTATGGAGGTGGGTTTGTCTTTTGAGCCTTGCCTAAAAAGGCACTATGGGGTGTAGTAATAAAGGGCCTTTGCTACAATATCCGAAAGCCAGGGGTGACAGGTGCGGCCATCCCTAGCATGAAGCGGTCAGGCTTGTCGAGCATGTCATCCCAGGCTGACAGGCATTGGATCCCCTTTGAATGACACTAACACTTAAGCCAATTGTTGAAATTGGTCATCTTGTCTTCATATTGTGGCATCATTCTTGATGAGGGAGTAGATGCTACTCAAGGTCAGGGTCATACCGGCCTGGGCTATATGCTCAGAGAGCTCCTCTATGTCTCTTTTCATGTAGTCCAGGGAGGTACATCTCAGGTCATTCACACCAGCATGGACAATGACTGAGTCATATTTGTACCTGCCTTGGAGTGACCTGAGTGCTTGTGTTATGTGGCGGATCCTAGCGCCCAACAGGCAGCTCACCATGACTTTCTCCTTGTTCAGCCTGGAGAGCGGGACGTCAGTGTGCCTGATGATAGAGTCACCCCATGTACAAGTGTATCAGGTGTTTTGTTTAGCCTGTAAGGGCTGTGACTGTTCAGCACACTGGCTTTGTGAGCTATGTGTTGCACGTGGTTTTGTTTTGGGAGTAGCGGGTTGCTTGTGTGTGTCTGCTTTGGAGGTCTCTGCTGCTTAGGCAGATCTTTATTTAGAGCCTCCGAGTATGTTTTTGTGTGTTTAGATGTTTGGTTTGTTGTCGTGGTAGGTCTATGTGAGACTGGAATTGTAGTGAGTGTGGTTTCCTTCTCCTCCTGACTGGATTGCAGCCAGTACTGAGTTGAGAGAGCTTAGCCTCCAGTTTGGCTATATGGTTGCATCTCTCACATGTGTTGAAGGAGGAGAGGGTTGTCTGTGTACATGAGGCAGTTGTAACATTGCCTCAAGATTCCCAGATTCACCAGCTGGACTGGAGAGGAGATTGACAACTGACCTTTGAACATGCTAGAATAGTATTGGGAATTCCTTTATAATTGAAAAAAAGGGCCAATGGGGAACAAGGTACTCAAGGGGAGTTTGTGAGGCTGTAGTGCTTTTAATTTTTTAGAGCTGACTTATATAATTGCTTTAGTGAGCAAGTGCCAGGTAAATTAAATGCAATGTGTTACAGGTAACTTAAATGCAAAAACACCAAACAGTAACTTTCTTTCAAGTGAAACAAGGAAAGTAAGCAATGCAGATATCACCTGTTCACGGATCACAGAAGTGCTAAGGCCAATGGTTTTGAAGGTGGAATTAAGGCGTTTCAGAAATAAGACAAACAACAAGCAGCCACAAATAAAGCTAGTTCCAGTTCAGCGAGCCTATGGATCTAGTCTATGCTACACAGCAAACAAGGTGTACCAATTTCAGTAAGAAACAGTTTAGAATATGCAGGCACTATAAGGCGCTTTAACCAGAAATTCCTGCTCAGAAGGGCAGAGTCCAAGCCTTTCTCCTCCCACAAATTGGCAGACCCAGCAATCCTTCTTAACGTAAAAATAACAGGCCTGAAGCCCAAGTGCTTAAACCAGAACTAATACGCTTTTAGAATAACAGACACTTTGAGCTCTCAATCAGCAGTTCCCAACTTGGAAGGGATGTAAGCTACCTGTCCTGCCACCCACAGTGCAGGCCACAAACCTTCTAATGTAAAAACAACTGGTCTGAAGCCCAAGTGCTTAATCCCTAAGACTTACAAATGATAGCTACACTTTAATCAGGAGTTACTACCAGCAGTAATAAATAAAACCTGACATACTTTAAAGAATGCCTGGATTAGTGCTCCAAGTTATACAAACAAAGCTAGATTCAGCAGGCCTGGATCTAGTCTATGTACAGCAAACAAGGTGTGTACCCAATTTCAGTAAGAAGCAGTTCAAATATGCAGGCACTATAGCTTTAACCAGAAATTTAGCTCAGAAGGACAGAGTCCGAGCCTGCCACTCCCACAGGTGCAGAACAGACCCTCACTTAATGTAAAAACTGGCCTCAAGCCCAAGTGCTTAAACCAGAATTAATACACTTTTAGAATAACAGTCACTGAGCCCTCAATCAGCAGTTCCCAACTTAGAAGGATGTAAGCTACCTGTTCTGCCACTACAGTGCAGACCACAAACCTTCTTAATGTAAAACTGGTCTGAAGCCCAGGTGCTTAAACTGAAAGGCTTAGAATGAGTTACACCAAGCAGTAATAAATACAACTGAGTACTTTTAAGATGACACAAAAGCAAAATAAAGTAGGATAAAAACACAAATACAGTAAAAGCAGATTAATTTTTTTTTTTTTTTTTTTGGAAAGAGAGAAAGGAGTAGCAGAAACTAAGCTGATTGGCCTTCTCAAATGCTCTCCCTGTACTGGGTAGAATGAGGTAATGACACTAGACTGGGAGGAGGGTCCCAGATCAAATTTACACTAGGGGCGGGCAACTGCAAAAAAAAGAGTTTAACTGCAACAAGTTATCATAAACAAACAACCCAACAGATGCTTAATAAGAGTGGACAATTTCCAGTTAATACCTCACACACAGTGAAACTAGCTAGAAAAAATACACAGTACACAAAGTGCTATAAACAACAAAGAAATAAAGAACAAAATAAACAAAAAACAGGATACTCAATGTTATATATTATAGCTCCGAGTTTGCTGAGTGTCCTTCCTTCGATTAGCTCACTGTAAAATGGCTGAACACTCACAACTGAGCTTCTTAGGTAACAGAAAGTTGAAACCTGAGACAGCTTTTAAGAAAGAAATCTCAAAAGAACCAGTGAGGTGCTTAGTCTAAGCTGTAGTCCAGGAGACCTCAGTCAGCCAATGACCTCAAACAATTCTCTCTCACTGAAATGCCTGATGGCTTTGGCTAAAGCAAGATGTCCCTGAATTATGTGCTCAGACACACAGTCTCCACAAACACTAGGCCCAAATACAAGCCTGAATATGGAAATGCTACAAATATCCGCACTACTTAGAACAAACTGCAGAAATGTTACTCACAGCTGAAAAGCAGCAGTGAGCCTTTAAATAAAAGTTTTAAACAGCTAAAGGAGCCACTAGAAAAAAGAGTTTAACTGCAACAAGTTATCATAAACAAACAACCTAACAGATGCTTAATACGAGTGGACAATTTCCAGTTAATACCTCACACACAGTGAAACTAGCTAGAAAAAATACACAGTACACAAAGTGCTATAAACAACAAAGAAATAAAGAACAAAATAAACAAAAAACAGGATACTTAATGTTATATATTATAACTCCGCGTTTGCTGAGTGTCCTTCCTTCGATTAGCTCACTGTAAAATGGCTGAACACTCACAACTGAGCTTCTTAGGTAACAGAAAGTTGAAACCTGAGACAGCTTTTAAGAAAGAAATCTCAAAAGAACCAATGAGGTGCTTAGTCTAAGCTGTAGTCCAGGAGACCTCAGTCAGCCAATGACCTCAAACAATTCTCTCTCACTGAAATGCCTGATGGCTTTGGCTAAAACAAGATGTCCCTGAATTATGTGCTCAGACACACAGCCTCCACAAACACTAGGCCCAAATACAAGCCTGAATATGGAAATGCTACAAATATCCCCACTACTTAGAACAAACTGCAGAAATGTTACTCACAGCTGAAAAGCAGCAGTGAGCCTTTAAATGAAAGTTTTAAACAGCTAAAGGAGCCACTAGAAAAAAGAGTTTAACTGCAACAAGTTATCATAAACAAACAACCCAACAGATGCTTAATAAGAGTGGACAATTTCCAGTTAATACCTCACACACAGTGAAACTAGCTAGAAAAAATACACAGTACACAAAGTGCTATAAACAACAAAGAAATAAAGAACAAAATAAACAAAAAACAGGATACTCAATGTTATATATTATAGCTCCGAGTTTGCTGAGTGTCCTTCCTTCGATTAGCTCAATGTAAAATGGCTGAACACTCACAACTGAGCTTCTTAGGGAACAGAAAGTTGAAACCTGAGACAGCTTTTAAGAAAGAAATCTCAAAGGAACCAATGAGGTGCTTAGTCTAAGCTGTAGTCCAGGAGACCTCAGTCAGCCAATGACCTCAAACAATTCTCTCTCACTGAAATGCCTGATGGCTTTGGCTAAAACAAGATGTCCCTGAATTATGTGCTCAGACACACAGCCTCCACAAACACTAGGCCCAAATACAAGCCTGAATATGGAAATGCTATAATTATCCCCACTACTTAGAACAAACTGCAGAAATGTTACTCACAGCTGAAAAGCAGCAGTGAGCCTTTAAATGAAAGTTTTAAACAGCTAAAGGAGCCACTAGAAAAAAGAGTTTAACTGCAACAAGTTATCATAAACAAACAACCCAACAGATGCTTAATAAGAGTGGACAATTTCCAGTTAATACACAGTGAAACTAGCTAGAAAAAATACACAGTACACAAAGTGCTATAAACAACAAAGAAATAAAGAACAAAATAAACAAAAAACAGGATACTCAATGTTATATATTATAGCTCCGAGTTTGCTGAGTGTCCTTCCTTCGATTAGCTCAATGTAAAATGGCTGAACACTCACAACTGAGCTTCTTAGGGAACAGAAAGTTGAAACCTGAGACAGCTTTTAAGAAAGAAATCTCAAAAGAACCAGTGAGGTGCTTAGTCTAAGCTGTAGTCCAGGAGACCTCAGTCAGCCAATGACCTCAAACAATTCTCTCTCACTGAAATGCCTGATGGCTTTGGCTAAAACAAGATGTCCCTGAATTATGTGCTCAAACACACAGTCTCCACAAACACTAGGCCCAAATACAAGCCTGAATATGGAAATGCTACAAATATCCGCACTACTTAGAACAAACTGCAGAAATGTTACTCACAGCTGAAAAGCAGCAGTGAGCCTTTAAATAAAAGTTTTAAACAGCTAAAGGAGCCACTAGAAAAAAGAGTTTAACTGCAACAAGTTATCATAAACAAACAACCCAACAGATGCTTAATATGAGTGGACAATTTCCAGTTAATACCTCACACACAGTGAAACTAGCTAGAAAAAATACACAGTACACAAAGTGCTATAAACAACAAATAAATAAAGAACAAAATAAACAAAAAACAGGATACTTAATGTTATATATTATAACTCCGTGTTTGCTGAGTGTCCTTCCTTCGATTAGCTCACTGTAAAATGGCTGAACACTCACAACTGAGCTTCTTAGGTAACAGAAAGTTGAAACCTGAGACAGCTTTTAAGAAAGAAATCTCAAAAGAACCAATGAGGTGCTTAGTCTAAGCTGTAGTCCAGGAGACCTCAGTCAGCCAATGACCTCAAACAATTCTCTCTCACTGAAATGCCTGATGGCTTTGGCTAAAACAAGATGTCCCTGAATTATGTGCTCAGACACACAGCCTCCACAAACACTAGGCCCAAATACAAGCCTGAATATGGAAATGCTACAAATATCCCCACTACTTAGAACAAACTGCAGAAATGTTACTCACAGCTGAAAAGCAGCAGTGAGCCTTTAAATAAAAGTTTTAAACAGCTAAAGGAGCCACTAGAAAAAAGAGTTTAACTGCAACAAGTTATCATAAACAAACAACCCAACAGATGCTTAATACGAGTGGACAATTTCCAGTTAATACCTCACACACAGTGAAACTAGCTAGAAAAAAATACACAGTACACAAAGTGCTATAAACAACAAAGAAATAAAGAACAAAATAAACAAAAAACAGGATACTTAATGTTATATATTATAACTCCGCATTTGCTGAGTGTCCTTCCTTCGATTAGCTCACTGTAAAATGGCTGAACACTCACAACTGAGCTTCTTAGGTAACAGAAAGTTGAAACCTGAGACAGCTTTTAAGAAAGAAATCTCAAAAGAACCAATGAGGTGCTTAGTCTAAGCTATAGTCCAGGAGACCTCAGTCAGCCAATGACCTCAAACAATTCTCTCTCACTGAAATGCCTGATGGCTTTGGCTAAAACAAGATGTCCCTGAATTATGTGCTCAGACACACAGCCTCCACAAACACTAGGCCCAAATACAAGCCTGAATATGGAAATGCTACAAATATCTCCACTACTTAGAACAAACTGCAGAAGTGGTACTCACAGCTGAAAAGCAGCAGTGAGCCTTTAAATGAAAGTTTTAAACAGCTAAAGGAGCCACTAGAAAAAAGAGTTTAACTGCAACAAGTTATCATAAACAAACAACCCAACAGATGCTTAATAAGAGTGGACAATTTCCAGTTAATACCTCACACACAGTGAAACTAGCTAGAAAAAATACACAGTACACAAAGTGCTATAAACAACAAAGAAATAAAGAACAAAATAAACAAAAAACAGGATACTCAATGTTATATATTATAGCTCCGAGTTTGCTGAGTGTCCTTCCTTCGATTAGCTCAATGTAAAATGGCTGAACACTCACAACTGAGCTTCTTAGGGAACAGAAAGTTGAAACCTGAGACAGCTTTTAAGAAAGAAATCTCAAAGGAACCAATGAGGTGCTTAGTCTAAGCTGTAGTCCAGGAGACCTCAGTCAGCCAATGACCTCAAACAATTCTCTCTCACTGAAATGCCTGATGGCTTTGGCTAAAACAAGATGTCCCTGAATTATGTGCTCAGACACACAGCCTCCACAAACACTAGGCCCAAATACAAGCCTGAATATGGAAATGCTATAATTATCCCCACTACTTAGAACAAACTGCAGAAATGTTACTCACAGCTGAAAAGCAGCAGTGAGCCTTTAAATGAAAGTTTTAAACAGCTAAAGGAGCCACTAGAAAAAAGAGTTTAACTGCAACAACTTATCATAAACAAACAACCCAACAGATGCTTAATAAGAGTGGACAATTTCCAGTTAATACCTCACACACAGTGAAACTAGCTAGAAAAAATACACAGTACACAAAGTGCTATAAACAACAAAGAAATAAAGAACAAAATAAACAAAAAACAGGATACTTAATGTTATATATTATAGCTCCGAGTTTGCTGAGTGTCCTTCCTTCGATTAGCTCACTGTAAAATGGCTGAACACTCACAACTGAGCTTCTTAGGTAACAGAAAGTTGAAACCTGAGACAGCTTTTAAGAAAGAAATCTCAAAAGAACCAATGAGGTGCTTAGTCTAAGCTGTAGCCCAGGAGACCTCAGTCAGCCAATGACCTCAAACAATTCTCTCTCATTACCCTTAGATCTGCAGTATCAGGCCTCATGCCACTCTGTAGTATCAGGCCTCACACCACCCTTAGATCTGTAGTATCAGGCCTCACACCACCCTTACATCTGTAGTATCAGGCCTCACACCACCCTTAGATCTGTAGTATCTGGCTTCACACCACCCTTAGATCTGTAGTATCAGGCCTCACACCACCCTTAGATATGTAGTATCAGGCCTCACATCACCCTTAGATCTGTAGTATCAGGCCTCATGCCAACCTTAGATCTGCAGTATCAGGCCTCACACCATCCTTAGATCTGTAGTATCAGGCCTCACACCACCCTTAGATCTGTAGTATCAGGCCTCACATCACCTTTAGATAGTATGTTACTTCTATGTAATGCCCATGGCATGTTATTATATGTAATGCCTTCCAGTATGGGCATTATAGCTAAGTAATGGACCATCCACTGGAGGACATGCCAACCATCTATAGTATCAGGCCTCACACCACCCTCAGATCTATAATATCTGGCCTCACACCACCATTAGGTCTGTAGTATCAGGCCTCACATCACCCTTATATCTGTAGTATCAGGCCTCACACCACCCTTAGATCTGTAGTATCAGGCCTCACACCACCCTTTGATCTGTAGTATCAGGCCTCACACCACCCTTAGATGGCATGTTACTTCTATGTAATGCCCATGGCATGTTATTATCAGTAATGCCTTCCAGTATGGGCATTAAATCTAAGTAATGGACCATCCACTGGAAGAGAGGCCTACCATCTATAGTATCAGGCCTCACACCACCATTAGATCTGTAGTATCAGGCCTCACCCCACCCTTAGATCTGTAGTGTCAGGCCTCAAACCACCCTTAGATTTGTAGTATCAGGCCTCACATCACCCTTAGATCTATAGTATCAGGCCTCACACCACCCTTAGATCTATAGCATTTGGCCTCACACCACCCATAGATCTGTAGTACCAGACCTCACACCACCCTTAGATCTGTAGTATCAGGCCTCACATCACCTTTAGATAGCATGTTACTTCTATGTAATGCCCACAGCATGTTATTATATGTAATGCCTTCCAGTATGGGCATTATAGCTAAAGAATGGACCATCCACTGGAGGACAGGCCAACCATCTATAGTATCAGGTCTCACACTACTTTCAGATCTGTAGTATCAGGCCTCACACCACCCTTAGATATGTAGTATCAGGCCTCACATCACCCTTATATCTGTAGTATCAGGCCTCACATCACCCATAGATCTGTAGTATCAGGCCTCACACCATCCTTAGATCTGTAGTATCAGGCCTCACATCACCCTTAGATCTGTAGTATCAGGCCTCACACCTCCCATAGATCTGTAGTATCAGGCCTCACTCCATCCCTAGGTCTGTAGTATCAGGCCTCACACCACCCTTACATCTGTAGTATCAGGCCTCACACCCACCTTAGATCTGTAGTATCAGGCCTCACACCACCCTTAGATCTTTAGTATCAGGCAGCAAACCACCCATAGATATGTAGTATCAGGCCACTGCCACCCTTAGATCAGTAGTATCAGGTCTCAATTCACCCTTAGATCTGTAGTATCACACCTCACATCACCCTTAGATCTGTAGTATCAGGCCTCACATCACCCTTAGATCTGTAGTATCAGGCCTCATGCCAACCTTAGATCTGCAGTATCAGGCCTCACACCATCCTTAGATCTGTAGTATCAGGCCTCACACCACCCTTAGATCTGTAGTATCAGGCCTCACACCATCCTTAGATCTGTAGTATCAGGCCTCACTCCATCCCTAGGTCTGTAGTATCAGGCCTCACACCACCCTTACATCTGTAGTATCAGGCCTCACACCCACCTTAGATCTGTAGTATCAGGCCTCACACCACCCTAACATCTGCAGTATCAGTCCTCACATCACATTTAGATAGCAAGTTATGTCTATGTAATGCCCATGGCATGTTATTATCTGTAATGCCTTCGAGTATGGGCATTTTAACTAAGTAATGGACCCTCCACTGGAAGAGAGGCCAACCACCTCTACTCTCAGGCCTCACAGCACCCTTAGATTTGTAGTATCAGGCCTCACACCACCCTTAGATCTGTAGTATCAGGCCTCACATCACCCTTAGATCTGTAGTATCAGACCTCACACCACCCTTAGATCTGTAGTATCAGGCCTCACACCACCCTTAGATCTGTAGTATCAGGCATCACACTACCCTTAGATCTATAGTATCAGGCCTCACATCACCCTTAGATCTGAAGTATCAGGCCTCACATCACCCTTAGATCTGTAGTATCAGGTCTTGCGCCACTCTTAAATCTGTAGTATCAGGCCTCACACCACCCTTACATCTGTAGTATCAGGCCTCACACCACCCTTAGATCTGTAGTATCAGGCCTCACACCACCCTTAGATCTGTAGTATCTGGCTTCATACCACCCTTAGATCTGTATTATCAGGCCTCACACCACCCTTAGATATGTGGTATCAGGCCTCACATCACCCTTAGATCTGTAGTATCAGGCCTCATGCCAACCTTAGATCTGCAGTATCAGGCCTCACACCATCCTTAGATCTGTAGTATCAGGCCTCACCCCATCCTTAGATCTGTAGTATCAGGCCTCATATCATCTTTAGATAGTATATTACTTCTATGTAATTCCCACGACATGTAGTATCTGACTAACTAACAGTATACTGCCTTGTATAAAATCACAGACTTAATAATCTACTTAATAATTAGGTTAAATAAGATGTACCATTAAAGTACATTAGGGCTATATATTATTATGACAGCTACTAGGTAGGGCAGGACCAGCTCGAATGTCACACTGATGGGTGAAGGGATGTGAATTTAACATGTGTACCAATAACACTTTGTTTTACAGCACAATAAACCACTCCCATGCCTGATAAAAAGTATATATATATTTAGAAAGCTTGTGAGGAAATTATTACTCTATTTTTTTTTACTTGGATCGCTTGTCTGTGTACTTAATAAAGGATTTTCGACTGGAAACAGTCTGCCTGCCTTGCTTGTATTACTTTTGAATACTTAGTAATGCTGTAGAATTATATATTTTCTATTATTACTTTTTGACTTGACGAGTTTACGTTCGCTACTTCTACTACTATTGTCTGATCTGATTAATATACAGTGATTAACTAGAAATATATGGACTGAAAATCTTCCACACAGAGAAGTTTATTTTATTTATTTACATTCTGTTCTGGGTATTTATGAACATCAACCAGGAAACCATTATTTTATTGGATGTAAAACAGTGAATTGCTGCCTGTCAGCTCATACTTACCCACAAGTAGAGTTAATGTACACAGTTTCACAGAAATCCTAAATATCAACCAAATAGAAACTTCCCTCTACCAGAGCCTTGCTTTCCCACTAGACTCTCATATCCATCCCAATCATAATACTCTCAGATGGTACCCTACCAAACTCACTAAGTGATCATCTGGCTACCTTCAAAAGAAGGTTCCTTATACACATCATCAAATAACCCCAGTTTAGTTGGTACATAATCTCTCCAAGTTGAATAAGGACAACTTCTTAGCCACCCTGAAACATTGTCAGTTCTGTATATTAAAAACACTCCCACTAGGCAATGCTGTGGAACATATCAACAACACCTTTCTCTATATATGACATCAGCAATGACCCATCCAATCCTTCCCTCTGTACTGGTAGAGCTACTAAAGAGCTCATTAGACAAAGGAGCACAGCTTGGCACATACGCGCGCAACATGGCACATATGAGCACAGTCTGGCACATACGGTTGAACACAAGAAATTTAACAAACCTCCAGCAGTCCAGAGTAGTGTGCAACAAAACCAGATATCAAACTAAGCACAATAAACTGTGTTACTATACAATTCACCAAAACTCACAACAAAATAATCCAAAATTATTATTGTCAACTACACATAACCTTCTCAACTCGGCTCATCTCTCTCTCAGTCATTTCCTGCTACCCAAAACCTAGCAGATTCTATTAACATCAAATTCAATACTCATTTCATTTCTTCAATGTCCTTTCTTTTTAGCTTTTCCTCACCCAGTAATCTGCAAATACCCTTGCAGAAACTCACACAAAATTTACACTTTTATTTTAGCCCTGTGTCCACTTCTAGCATAAAACTGCTTTTTAAATTCAAGCCACACTGTATTGGTGTTGGTAACCTTCCTGCTAGGTATAACAAACTAGCTGCAAACTGTCTAGCTTACCCTGTTGTCATCCTAATAAATAGGCCATTTCAGGAAAGTTATGTCCCACAGATCTGGAAAATGTACGTCGTCATTCCACTGAAGAAAGATGGAACATCCATAGAATTTGGTATTTATTACCCCATAACCATTCTCTCAGTCAAGCACCCTACTGACAATAAACTTGTTTCACCAGTGCAATACAACTTCAGACCCCCCACCTCAGCTTCAGATGCACACCACAACTTCAGACCCCCACCACAGCTTCACCCCCCCCATAGTACTACTACTGCTACTGCTATTCTCAGCTTTGCCAACCTTATAAATCTTCAAAGACGCTGCAATCGTTTAGTCCCATCTCCCTTTCTGTATCTATCCAAAGCTTTCAGTGTTTCATCTCACCAGAAAGTACTACTCAAAAGGTCTTCAGTTGGTCTACATTGCACTTCCATCTACTGGTTTCATAGCTGCCTATCAGAGATAAGCCAGGCTGTAAAGTGGAACAAGGAATATTCATATTTCACATCCACCTCTGGAGAGGTTCAACAGGGACCTATCTTATGACCTCTTCTGTTATGTGTTTTTATAAATGACTTACAGCAGCTTTGGATATCAATGGCAGTGCCAGACTCATCTGCAGTGTCAACACTTTACTGAACCTCTAAGACTTAATCAATGGAGCTTTATCATTTATTGCATCATGGATGAAAAACTCCCACCTCCTACTCAATGCTAAAAAAACAAACTAATGCTTTTCACACCCAGATCCCTCAGTAATGCCAAATCCTCCTTTAGTATCAACTTATGCAACATCACAGAACTTGTACTAGAATAACTCACATAAGTATTAGGTGTTACCACAGCTGAAGCACTTAAACTTTGACCAACATTTGCAGATAACCATCAAGCAAACCCACCAAAAACTTGACCTGCTGTAGAGCAGCAAAAACTTTCTAACAAACAATGCCACGGAAAAAAAAGACCATCTGCAGTCCTACTTCCCTCTGTCCTCTTACCCAAAAGGAGATTCATCATCATCATCATCATCATCAGCCCCCTTTTTCCTACAGGGGGTCGGGGTATAATGTTAACTGTTGCCAACTCTCTCAATTCAGTGCCACACTCCTGCCTTCATCAACAATCATGCCTGACTGTCGCAGACCTTCTTTCATACAATCCATCCATCTCTTTGCTGGATGCCCTCACTTCCTCCTACCTTCTTCCTGTCAGTCCCAAATCTTTCTCACTACATTGTCTTCTGCTTTTCTGCACATGTCCAAACCACCATAATCTGTTCTCTTTGATCTTTTCTGCAATTGGAGCTACTCTGGCTTCTGCTCTTATGTCCTCATTTCTTCACCTGTCCCACAGTGTGCATCCTACCACCCTTCTCAGGCACTTCATTTCCATCACCTCTAGCTTCTTCAACTGTTCTGCCTTTACTGCCCAAGTTTCTGTACCATACAGTAGTACTGGTTGCACCACTGCCTTGTACACCTTACTTTTCAGCTTCTTTGGCATTCTTCAGACATAGACTACACCTCATACTCTATGCCACTTGGCTGCAGCCCCTCTGGTTCTAGCTTTCACCTCTTCATTCAGGCAACTCTTCTCCTCAACCACCCCTCCCAGTTACTTGAAGCTGTTTACCCATTACACTATCTACCCTTCTATCTCTACTCTCAGCTTCTTCTGATTTCTCCCAATTTACTGCCATTAACACTGTCTTATCTGTGTTTAGTTTCATCCCATGTGCCTTCAGATTTGCATTCCATTCTTCTATCCTTTGCTGAAGTTCTTACTCAGAGTCTGCCTCTAATGCCACATTGTCTGCGTACAGCAGCTTTGTTGATCTGTCCCTCCAACTTGATTGCTAATGTAGTCCATTACCTGTATGAACAGCAGTGGGCTCAGAGCTGAACCTTGATGTACACCCACTCCCACTGGGAACCCCTCTGTGAGGCCGAACACACTTTGTGCTTGAGTCATTGGGTCCGTGTACATAGTCTGCACTAATTCTACCAATATTTCTGGGACTTCAAACCACCACAGTACTGCCCAGATCAGCTTTCTTGGGACCTTGACATATGCTTTCTCCATGTCTAGAAATGCC
The DNA here is from genome assembly GCF_019279795.1 of Protopterus annectens. NCBI lineage: Eukaryota > Metazoa > Chordata > Ceratodontiformes > Protopteridae > Protopterus > Protopterus annectens. Next base: position 88,309,648 of record NC_056749.1, read on the forward strand.
CTGTTGGACTCTCTCCTCATCTTTAGCTTCTTCTGCAAACATCGGGTCCATTGTGCTGCATCCTGAACTGAATCTGAACTGATCTCCCATCTTACATTCTACTACTCTGCATATCCATTTATCACTCACCCTCTCCAGAACTTTCATGCAATGTGGTAGGAGTTTGATGCCTCGGTACTACCCACAATTGTGGATTTCCCCTTTGTTCTTGTACACTGGCACAAGTATGCATATTCTCCAGTCATCTGGGCTATGCCTTTCTCTCCACACTGCTATTAATACCCTCAGGAGCCATTTCTCCCCTATCTCACCCAGCATCTTTATCATATCTGCTGTGACCACATCTGAGCCTGCTGCTTTCCTTGGCTTCATCTTCCTTAGTGCTGTTCTTACTTCTTCCAGTGTGGGCTCCTCTTCTTCTCACATTGTAGGCTATTTCTGGGACAGTACAGCTTATGTGGGGGTTTTCTTCAATCAGAAGCTGCTGGAAATACTCTTTCCATCTGCCTTTGATGTCCTGTGGACTGGTGAGCAGGTTGTTGCTGGATTCCCTTATGAAGGGTGTCTGACTATCTACTTTATCTTTCTGTTTTTGTCTTGCAACCTAATATAGTTTCTTTGTGCCACTTACTGAGTCACCTTCCAGAAGCTGGTAGAGTGCCTCTGATGCCCTATTCTTTGCTATTGCAGCTTCTTTGTTAGCCAACTAGTAGTCCTTCCTAGCCTGGTCAGTCTTTTCTGTCTCCCACTTCTTCCTGCACTTCTGCATTCCACCACTAGCTTTCCTTCTGTACCTTATTTCCACAACTGGCTAAGCCACATATCTTTTCTGTAGTCCTAACAGTTTTTAGGTGCTGCCATTCTTCTTCAAATCCACCTATTTCCTCCTCTTCTTGGGGTGCTAGAGCCCTGAGTAATTCCTTGAACTGTTGTACTTTCTCTCCAGTCAACTTCAAGGTCTTCAGCCTGGTCTCTGTTGACCTTAGAGCCTTCTCTGAACACTGCTTGCAGCTGATTGTGACAACTAGTGGTTTATGCTGTGGGCCAACTGTTTCACTGGGGATGACTTTGCAATCATGAATTCTACAACACTGCCTTTTCCTTACTAGGAGGGAGTCTACCTGAGTTGCATGTTGGTTACTCTTGTATGTTATCTTGTAATTGTCTAGCTTTCTGAACCATGTGTTGGCTGCTATCAAGCCATTTGCCAGACAGAAGTCTAGAATGGCTTTTCCTTCTTTATTCCTGTTGCCCCACCCATGTGGACCCAGGCAGTCCTCATATCCTGTTCTGCCTGTCCCGATATGAGCATTCAAGTCGTACATTATCAACACCAATTCATTTTGTCCTGCTTTATCTAGTAGGCCCTGCAACTGCAGTCTGAATGCACTCTTTTCTTCACTATCATGACCCTGCTGTGGGACATAGGCTGAGATTATGAATACTGCCCTTTCATTACACTGGAGTCTGATTGCCATAAGTCTGTCCGTAATTCCAATGATATCCCTCACTGCCTTCTGAAGCCTGTCTCTCACCACAATTCCTACACTATTTCTAGCCTGTCCCCCACCTGAGTAGGAGAGTCTGGATCCCAAGCCAAGTGGCTTTGCTGCACTGCCCTTCCATCTCATCTCTTGGATACATAGGATGTCCAGCCTCCTCCGTATCATTGTGTCATCCACTTCCAACCTGCGTCCTGTCAGTGAACTTACATTAAGCTTAGAAATTCTCAGTTTTTATGTTTGGCAGGTTGGTTGGTTTTACATCCAGCTTTCGCCCAACAGAGCTATCCCAGGTAACCCAGGCTAGGCAACTAGACACCGGCCGGCCAGTAGCTGATTGACCCAAGGCTGCTTGGCTTTATGGCGTGCACACACTGGCTAATAGGGGCATATATACCCCTCCCATCGTTAGCAAGTGTCCCTGATGTGGTTCAGAGTAGGCCAGGTCCTCAACCCACTTATCACCGGTAACTACCCATGCCCATTTATGGCGACATTATTCAATGTGACCGAATCACCTTGAGCCATATTTTACATTGTCAAGTGGCTAGCTCTGCCACGGCATGACATCTGTGATCTGTGTTCTCCTATCTTGATACTGCACACCACAGTAGATGCCCAAAGTGGTTAGGTTGTACAACTCTTCCCCCCTATAGGGTACCATATAGAGTCTGTGCTGCTGCCCACAGCTCCATTCATTGGTGAGTTTGAGATGGAAATGCTCAGCAAGATATTCAGACATGGGAGAAACACCATGGAGACACTGGGAGAACATGCAAACTCCAAACAGGCATTGGTCGGAGGTCAGGATCGAGCCTTGAAGCTTGTGCATGGGAGGCAAAGACCTTAACCATTAAGCCATCTGGTCTTATCCAAAAGGAGTAACACTATAATAAAATATCCAGTTTTTCAACAGTCATAAATTTAAATCCAACTTGGCCATAAAAGAACTTCTATAGCTAGTTATCCCATTACTTATCTCTTAACCAGTTGGTGCTTGTCCACACTATCATGTACAAACCACAATGATTGCAGAATCTCATTAAATTATTCTGTCCCAACAGACCACTGCGCTCCATGGACAAACTTCTATTTGTATCAATATGTCATAAAGTCTCAGTCACATCTCTCTACTCAGACCCAATCCCCACTTCAATCAGACAACAACAGAACCTAGAAGGTTTCAAAAGTCTCCTGAAACAATATTTTAATGACTGTTGGATCTGTTCTTACACAACTACTAGCTAAATAATCCATGTCTATCTCACTCCCCAAACTTCTAAGGAAACAGCACAACTGTCATATTTAACACCCAGCTATGCAGTTCTTTCTATCTGTTAAGTAATAATCCCAAGTTTTGTTAAAATTTCATATATTCAGATGATGCATTCTGTCCAGAATTTGCTAAGTGATTTATGCTAATGTTACTCTAGTATTTATCCTTTGTATACTTTATTTAAATATAATTTTATTGCAGTTTTAAACTTTTTTATGTTATTTTAGCTTACTGTAAGTGCCAAAAAATCATATTTTTTCCGGTTTAGAAGCATTTCTTCCGAAATCAGCCAGTTGATGAGATATCTGAAGTTAACCAGTGCCTCATTTTTTATTCAAATTCTGGATCTAGAAGACTTGAAGATAACTAGGTCATCAACACTGAGAAAAGAGCTGGACAAAGTTAGGTCTGAGGGCAGTAAATTAAGGAATGTATAAAAGTAAGTGGACCAAGTACTTACCTCTATGACACTGTGCAAAGAGTGAGTGCATTGAAAGAGAGGTAACGAAATAAACTCCACGGTGTTCAACTAAAGAATGGTGTATAATCCATTTATTAAAAAATACAAGTTGAGTGCTTTCGTACAACCACAGGACTTCCTCAGAAGTGAATAATCAGTAAAACAACCACCTTCTTATACTCCTAAACCACATCAATTTTCCAATTAGCTAATTAACTAGGTCACACCCATTTTTAAACCTTTCTTCAAAAAAATTATGTTAAGAAAGTTTGTAGCAAAAATGATTACATATTTAAAATGCATATAATACATAAAAAACATACACATACAAGTGTGTGTGTGTGTGTGTGTGTGTGTGTGTGTGTGTGTGTGTGTATACATATATATACATATATGTATATATATATATATATATATATATATATATATATATATACACATATGTATAATATATATATATATATATATATATATATATAGGGTCTATATTAGAACACTGAAGTTTCAAAACTATGAATGTTCTAATATCGACCCCTATTCAGCGAAAGCTGAAAACATCGAACATACAGAAGAGCGAATTTTTTCCAAGGGAAAAAATTTGCTGTTTCAAAACACATACACACAACACAAGCACACCAAACAAACAGCAATTCACACACATACACCAAAAATCATACACCTAACCATACACTAAACTATACACACACCACTAACTATCCACTTACCTTAACCCAAACCCTAACCCTAAGGTCCGTCACTATCGCACACTCACCTCACCAGCACCCTAACTCACCTACCCTGCCCTAACCCTCATGTCCACACAATCGCACACTTACCTGACCCGCGCCCTAAGCCTAACTCACCTAACCCTTCCTAACCCTCATGTCCACACAATCGCACACATACCTAACCCGCACCCTAACGCTAACTAACCTAACCCGCACTCAATCGCACACTTACCCAAACCTGACCCGTAACTTTCCACCACAGGGCTGAAAATACTGAAGGAAAAGAAATGGATAACCAAATTCTTTCCCTAGGAAAAAATTTGGTTTTCTGTTGCTTCAGTATTTTCAGCTTTCGCTGAATAGGGGTCGATATTAGAATATTCGAAGTTTTGAAACTACGATGTTCTAATATAGACCCTATATATATATATATATATATAAAATCTTCCTGTACAAAAGCATACAATATAAAACCTTTTACAATATAGCTGCCCTCATTTTTAACTTGGATGGAAACGTGGTAATTTAGACCTGGCTTTTGCATAGCATCCAACCTGAGCTGCCAGAGGAGCTCCTTATATTCAATCCTGTTTTCCCAAGCTCCTCCTCTGGTGTCTACTGGAACTATTTCCAAAATACCAAAGACAATTTTTTTAAACCATTCACGTACACAGGCTTGTCTAAATAATACATTCTTTTGGTTAGCTTTTCTTATGTCATACAAATGTTTCTAAATTCTTTTAGACAATTTTCTTTCTGTTTTCCCTACATAAAATGAGTGACAAAAATTGAAGAGGGCCAAATATATAAAACCAACTGTGTAACAATCACCTTTTTTAAAAGTAATTTTGTATGAAAACTGTTGTTCAAAGTAACATCTCCCTTGTCAATAATAAATTGACAATAGTTGCACCTACCACATTTAGTGGTCCCTATCTTATGAACCTCTGAACCCTTTTCCCATACTTCCTTAATATTCCTATTCGCCTTGTGAATAAAAACAGGGGCACTCCCTACATGTTGAAACAACTCCTAATCTATTCTCAAAATCATCCAATTCTGTGTAATAACTTTTTATGGTTAATTTCATTGTACTTTATAACCATGGCATTTTTAAAAGAGTTGGAATCCAAAGTGTTATTCTAACCTATTCGTAGCAGTAGTAGTAGCATATCTAAGGGGTACCCCCTATCCTGGAACATAGATGTCATCCTTCCCAGCTCCTCCCTAAACAATGTTTCATCCCAGCAGCTAGAATGAACTCCATTAGATACGCTAAACACCCTAAGGAAAGAAGTAGAGGATAATAGGGGAAATAAATTCCTTTGCATACTGGGTAAACCTGAACTACTACTAAAATTCAAATTAAACTCAGTTCTCACCAGTGTTCTCTTAGGAAGATGAATGTGCTACGTCATAAAGAAAAATTAATCTTATAATTCATTTAAGTCATCAGAACTGCCTCTTACAATTATAAAGCCCTGTATATTATTTTACTAATGCCTTAAAAATAAAAGAGAAACACCCATGTTATACTAATTATATGGCACATTCATTTTAAATGCATTTTATGAATTCAGAAGTCATGATAATTTTGCAGTCATCAGCCTGCAAACATAACAGGGTTGGAGTCCTTCCTTGAATCACAATATACTTATTTGTAATCTGTTTTACGAGACCCGACTGAAGTTTGTGTATTTAACCTGTTTCCATTTCCAAGTAAATGATACAAAGGTAGGCAAGGGCGAATATATTTGCTAGAATTTCATGTATTTTATAAAGCATCATGTGACAACACATAAAGTCGAAACATGCATGAAAAACCTAGTACAACCCCTAGTGTTCAACATATATATATATATATATATATATATATATATATATATATATATATATATATGTGTGTGTGTGTGTGTGTGTGTGTGTGTGTGTGTGTGTGTGTGGGGGTCCCTATTGGATTACAGAAGTTTCAAAACTTCGAACATCATACGGCCGAGACCATATGATCGAAGCTTTGAAACTTCGAAACTAAAATTAAAAAAGAACAATATTTTTTTTTACATTTTTACAGGGGCAAGCCTCCCTGCACCCCCACACCCCCTACTAATTAAATATGCCGACTCTGAGATCACATTACAGTGAGGAAAATGGTACATTTCCTGTTCCATGCTGTACAGTGATCTCCATTCTAAACGTTCGAAGTTTCAGAACTTTGATAATATGGTCATACTAACGCCGAGATCACACTACAGTGGGGAAAAGGATACTTCTGTAAAACTGTGCTTGAAATATTTATTTTTTTTATTTTGCCAATTCGGTGAATCGGCTTTCGCGAAAGTACACTTTCGCAGAAGTGGGGTCGTACTTTTCTTTTTCAAGATTATGTCATTTCAATAAAGAAAAGTAACATTTATGAACAAATTTTTATTCCTAGTACTCAACAAATGCTCGCATTTATTAATACCTGCACAAACAGCAAAATATCATTATAGGCACATTTATGAATAATTATTAAATCACCTGATACACCTATAATTTGAAGCAAACCAAGACAATTTTTCCAAATGCTTTGCATAGCCAGACAGTCTCATTCCTTTGTTCTGTCTTGTAAAAAATGTCGGATTGTTTCCAATCTTGTAATATGAGAACTATCATATAGACAGATTACTACCCCATACTCCATAATAGGAAGAACAGTAGTTTTATGAACTAGAAATAATACTTTAGCATACCTACTTGATATAGTTCTTAAAATATTACCCAGTTCGTCTGATTCATAATAGTTTGGTAACAAAATTGAACTTATCATAAATATTAATACCCAAATCCTTAAAAACATTAGTTTCCTTCAAAATTATCCCTTTCATATCATAGAAATAACAAACATTATTTTCAACTAAATGTATAACTTTAATTTTACTAACATTAATTTCAATAACATTCTCTTTGGCCCAACTTTCTAGACTACCCAAAAAAGCTTGCATACAGTACTGATTGTTAATTTATTTAACAACCACATCTGTCAACTGTCCATATATATTTATGCAGAATGCCCATATTTTTGTCTCATATTTTTGATCTGGTCCACAAAAACTGAATTCACTAAATAATGACAGACATTTGAGTTTCAGATTTCATATCCTTCAGAAAATGCATGGTAATACAAAAACTTTTATTCTAGTAACTTTCTAAGTTTATAAGATAATATTTAAAATTTGTCCCTATTTTGGGTCCTTGTCACCCCATTATTGTGCCAAGAGGTTAAGAGGTATGATAACTGCCAAGTCACTCTTAGTACTGTCTGCATATTTGCAACCCCAAATACTTTCTGCCACTAGAAAACTAGTCATAAAAACACCAAACAATACAGGTCGTAACACAGAACCCTGAGGAATACAAGTAATCATAATCATATCAGATACCATCCCCTAATTTTACATGACAATATCATTTTTTCTAATCAATTCCTTATCTATCTAATAATGAAACTATTCACTTTATAATTCAGCAACAATGCCATAAACCTTGCATGTAGTACAGTATCAAAGGCCTTACTTAAGTCTAAAAAGACTACATCAACTGGTCAGACACGCACCACGACTCTCACAAACATTTTGATAAAATGATAATAAATTTGTCATACAAGAATATCTTTTAACAAATCCATATTGAAACATATCTGATGTATAAATCAAAATATTAGATATAGTCATTAATAATTATCTCAAAAAACTTCCCAATGATGCGAGTTAGACTAATAGGTGTTTACCAAGGTTGCAATACCAAATTTATAATCATGCCAGTAACATGAGGAAGAGTACAGTATGGATGTTTACACTTCTTATTAATGCATAAGATCATAGGAAGATACTAGGCTAATGGCCCTAGGGCCCTTACAAGCCTAGCCAAGTTTCAGCCATACAATCGCCCAGACTGCATTTGAAGAGGGCCAATGAGGTGATCTGTTTGACATAAAGTGGGAGTCTGTTCCAAAGGTGTGGTAACCTCTGGGAGACAAATCTGTCCCTCCAGCAGGTTTTACTGTCATCAGCTGTGTGAAGATATAAAATGAAGGTTACAACTGTCTGGGAAGTGAAGTAGAGTTAGTCCTTTAGGTAAACACACAGTTTTCATGGTTTCTACACAATTTTTCTTTAAATGACTGTAAAGTAGTAAAACTGTTTGAATTTTACTGTATTATTATACCAAATCAAGGAACACACACGGAGTAAATGCTTCCGCTAGATAGACCAAAAGCCACCAGTTATATAACAAGAAAATTCCTAGCGTAAGCAAAACAATGGAGGGGTAAGCCGTTACCATAAATATACACTTCTGTAGATACAGAATATTCTTCGTTCACCACAACAGTTCCAATTACGATATTCCGAATTCCATCCACTCTATAAAAACTGCTTTTGGAAATAAATTGGTGTACAAAATAAAATCCACGATCTCTTGTTAATCCAAAATTTATTGTGTGCACTTCAGGTAAGCGCTTTCGATAAAATCTTCATCAGACCTGATCAACATAATTAATTAGGTCATTTAAATACTAAAAAGAGCACGAAAATCGCGCTTATCATGTATGAATACACTATATAAACAAATTTTTAAAACAGTTATTTATACAACTTTAGCATTACATATAATATATATGATAATATGTTTAATAATATGCTGACCTAAATGCATTTACTTACTTTTCTATTCTATTGAGTATATTACTATATATTTCTATGTAGACATTTCCACAACCTTCATTTTCTACACTTATATTGTTATAAAAACTATCACTATCTAAATATTTCTAACATGAGTCATAACATATAAATACTTCACTATAACTAAATTATATGAAATACTGAGTACACTTACAGTGTTTAAAATACTCATACATACCTAGATGCATTAATATCACTTTATTTATACAAATTACATATTATAAATAGGCATTCATCGATTTAAAAATAAATAGAAAAAATATATATATATATGTAAAACAGTATAATATATACTAGAAATTTCATGAAGTATTATAAAAATATATATATACAAAATTATTATATACATGTATATATATATATATATCTCATTTTTATATGCTCATCAAATTTTTATTTTCTCATTTTTAAGAATGATTTAATAGGTACTTTCCCATTGATGCCTGGGAACTTGTCTGCTCTCAATTTTATGATCCAGCTAGATTCCTTTGATTCAGTGAGGGTCTTGACATCCCCCCCCTCTAATGGTAGTATGTATTTTCTCTAAGATTCTGAACTTAAAGGAATGTCCCTCTCCACTATCTTTTACATGTTTCGCTAGAGCATTTGTGGGGGTACCTTTTCTTATATGGTATATGTGTTCCCGCATTCTATTTCTGAGGCACCTATTAGTCTTGCCAACATAGAATGCGGGACACTGGGTACACACAGCTAAATACACCACATTTTTGGACATACAATTCCCACTGGCATATGCTGAAAAAATCCCCATGCCAGATGGGTGTACAAAATGTGGTTCAACATCTATGAATTGACAAAAATTGCATGAATTACAGGATGAAGTTACATATTCATGTTCAACTATATTATTTGTAACATCTCTAGGGTGACATAAAAGCCTTTTTAAATTCATTTTGTTTTTATATATGAATTTCGGGCTGTCCCCTAAGATTGTTCTGATTTTGGGGTCAACCGACAATATATGCCAATGCTTTCTTATGACATCCTTTATGTTACCTACGTCTCGTGTATATAGGATGGGATAGACTACTTTGTTTGTGTTAAATTCAACATTCTGGTGTCTCGTCTGTACTGGACTTGAAGCTGAGAAATATGGGATTGCTGTTTCTTTTCTTAAATGCTTCAAATTTCCTATACCTTCTTCAAAATCTGATTCTACATAACCACATTCCTTAAATCTATTTTTAAGTTCTGTTAGTCCCATTTCAAATTCTAGGCCATCTGGGGTATATCTAGATAAACGCATAGTTTGTCCCCTCACTATATTTTTATATATGTATCCAGGATGCATACTATTACGGTGAAGTAGCATATTTTTTGACATGGTTTTCTATATAATCCTGTATTAACCATGCCATTTCCTAGTTTCTCTACATATATGTCTAAAAAAGGTATTTTCACTTCCGACCATTCTACTGTAAATTCAAGAAATTCAGTGGTAGCATTTATCTCTTTTACAAAGTTTACCAATTCCACTGGTGTACCATACCATAAGAAAAACAGGTTGTCCACAAAACGCCTGTAGAATGGGACTAACTTTACATAATGAGCCATTTTAAACATGTATTTATGTTCCCATTCGGCCATCACTAGGTTGGCGTAGCTATTGGCACAAGATGTGCCCATAGCTACGCCATCCTTTTGTAAAAATATCTGGTCTTTGAAACAGAATACGTTGCATTCCAAAATTATTTCCAAAAAACAAGTTATAATTTCTATATCTGCTATATTTAATGATGTAGTTCTTTTTAGGTAACTGCTAACCATGTCTATACCAACCGAATCCGGTATAACTGTAAATAATGATTTAACGTCCATTGTTACAAACACATATCTATCATTATTTACATTTGAATTAACAAAACTATAAAAATCTAATAAAAATTGTTTCGTATCTCTCAATATCTGTGGATTATTGTTTACTATTGGCCTTAATTTATGTTCTACATATATTGAAAAGGGTTCTGTAATCCAACCTTTTCCTGCAACTATTGGTCTCAATGGGGGATTTAACCTATCTTTATGTATTTTGGGGATGCCTTGTACTATAGGGATTAATGGACTTTGCACTTCCAAAAACTGGAACACTTGCTGATTAATTATTTCACTTTTCAATAAATCTATTAGCATATTATATACCCTTTGTATAATAGGTTGTACTTGTTCTTCTTGTAATGGCATATAAAACTTCATGTCACTAAGCATATCAAACATACTATCACTATATTGCATCGTGTCCATCACTACCAAGCCATTCCCCTTGTCTGCTGGCCTGATTATTATATTAGAATTAGTTCGTAAGTTCTTCAAAGCTTGTCTTTCCTTATATGTTAGATTAAATAGCCTTCTACTCCTATTGCCTTTCTGATCTAACTGGTAAATCTCATCTTCTACCAACTTACTATATGCTGCTATCAAGGGTTGGACGGGTGGAATATATGTACTGGGTTTTCTAATTTCTTGAACCCTATCTATATTATAACCCTGGAACTCAATTTTCAATGAACAGTTCCGTATGAAAAGTTTAAAATCTCGTAATGTTTCCTCTAACTTACTAAATGTAGTGGGGATAAATGTTAGCCCCTTAGATAGAACTTTTAACTCTTCTGTAGTTAAGGTTTGACTAGACAGGTTATAAATTATGTTAATTTCTTCCCCTCCCACATTTTCTTGATGTTCTGAGTATGTATATTGTCTGGGGAAAGTTTCCTTTTCTGACGACCCCGACTCATTGAACGTGTTCTCCCTTCTCCTGGAGGGGGTCTGATAGGGAAAGGGTGTTCTTTATTAAACCTACTTAAAGTAGGTAAAATATTATGGTTCGTCATTGTTGTAACATTAATCTGTACAGATGTATAATTAGAGGTAACTGGAGAAGTGATAAATGCTTTAAGTAAAAAAACATACAAATAGCAGTTATAAGGATTATGTAAAGGAAAATGGAGTTATAAATAATTATACATCTGTACAAAGTGCTTCTAATGGTGAACCTATTATAACACAAATAGAGTCAGGGGAAGTAAATACGCCCCAAAGGGAAGCTAGTAAGCCTGAACCAGTAGTACGTAGAAAAGTTCTATCATCACATACATCACCTTCAACGAGTACAGGAGAACAGATTAATGTTTAACTACAGAAGAGTTAAAAGTTCTATCTAAGGGGCTAACATTTATCCCCACTACATTTAGTAAGTTAGATGAAACATTACGAGATTTTAAACTTTTCATACGGAACTGTTCATTGAAAATTGAGTTCCAGGGTTATAATATAGATAGGGTTCAAGAAATTAGAAAACCCAGTACATATATTCCACCCGTCCAACCCTTGATAGCAGCATATAGTAAGTTGGTAGAAGATGAGATTTACCAGTTAGATCAGAAAGGCAATAGGAGTAGAAGGCTATTTAATCTAACATATAAGGAAAGACAAGCTTTGAAGAACTTACGAACTAATTCTAATATAATAATCAGGCCAGCAGACAAGGGGAATGGCTTGGTAGTGATGGACACGATGCAATATAGTGATAGTATGTTTGATATGCTTAGTGACATGAAGTTTTATATGCCATTACAAGAAGAACAAGTACAACCTATTATACAAAGGGTATATAATATGCTAATAGATTTATTGAAAAGTGAAATAATTAATCAGCAAGTGTTCCAGTTTTTGGAAGTGCAAAGTCCATTAATCCCTATAGTACAAGGCATCCCCAAAATACATAAAGACAGGTTAAATCCCCCATTGAGACCAATAGTTGCAGGAAAAGGTTGGATTACAGAACCCTTTTCAATATATGTAGAACATAAATTAAGGCCAATAGTAAACAATAATCCACAGATATTGAGAGATACGAAACAATTTTTATTAGATTTTTATAGTTTTGTTAATTCAAATGTAAATAATGATAGATATGTGTTTGTAACAATGGACGTTAAATCATTATTTACAGTTATACCGAATTCGGTTGGTATAGACATGGTTAGCAGTTACCTAAAAAGAACTACATCATTAAATATAGCAGATATAGAAATTATAACTTGTTTTTTGGAAATAATTTTGGAATGCAACGTATTCTGTTTCAAAGACCAGATATTTTTACAAAAGGATGGCGTAGCTATGGGCACATCTTGTGCCAATAGCTACGCCAACCTAGTGATGGCCGAATGGGAACATAAATACATGTTTAAAATGGCTCATTATGTAAAGTTAGTCCCATTCTACAGACGTTTTGTGGACGACCTGTTTTTCTTATGGTATGGTACACCAGTGGAATTGGTAAACTTTGTAAAAGAGATAAATGCTACCACTGAATTTCTTGAATTTACAGTAGAATGGTCGGAAGTGAAAATACCTTTTTAAGACATATATGTAGAGAAACTAGGAAATGGCATGGTTAATACAGGATTATATAGAAAACCATGTCAAAAAAATATGCTACTTCACCGTAATAGTATGCATCCTGGATACATATATAAAAATATAGTGAGGGGACAAACTATGCGTTTATCTAGATATACCCCAGATGACCTAGAATTTGAAATGGGACTAACAGAACTTAAAAATAGATTTAAGGAACGTGGTTATGTAGAATCAGATTTTGAAGAAGGTATAGGAAATTTGAAGCATTTAAGAAAAGAAACAGCAATCCCATATTTCTCAGCTTCAAGTCCAGTACAGACGAGACACCAGAATGTTGAATTTAACACAAACAAAGTAGTCTATCCCATCCTATATACACGAGACGTAGGTAACATAAAGGATGTCATAAGAAAGCATTGGCATATATTGTCGGTTGACCCCAAAATCAGAACAATCTTAGGGGACAGCCCGAAATTCATATATAAAAACAAAATGAATTTAAAAAGGCTTTTATGTCACCCTAGAGATGTTACAAATAATATAGTTGAACATGAATATGTAACTTCATCCTGTAATTCATGCAATTTTTGTCAATTCATAGATGTTGAACCACATTTTGTACACCCATCTGGCATGGGGATTTTTTCAGCATATGCCAGTGGGAATTGTATGTCCAAAAATGTGGTGTACTTAGCCGTGTGTACCCAGTGTCCCGCATTCTATGTTGGCAAGACTAATAGGTGCCTCAGAAATAGAATGCGGGAACACATATACCATATAAGAAAAGGTACCCCCACAAATGCTCTAGCGAAACATGTAAAAGATAGTGGAGAGGGACATTCCTTTAAGTTCAGAATCTTAGAGAAAATACATACTACCATTAGAGGGGGGGATGTCAAGACCCTCACTGAATCAAAGGAATCTAGCTGGATCATAAAATTGAGAGCAGACAAGTTCCCAGGCATCAATGGGAAAGTACCTATTAAATCATTCTTAAAAATGAGAAAATTAAAAATTTGATGAGCATATAAAAATGAGATATATATATATATATATATATATATATATACATGTATATAATAATTTTGTATATATATTTTTTATAATACTTCATGAAATTTCTAGTATATATTATACTGTTTTTCATATATATATATATTTTTTCTATTTATTTTTAAATCGATGAATGCCTATTTATAATATGTAATTTGTATAAATAAAGTGATATTAATGCATCTAGGTATGTATGAGTATTTTAAACACTGTAAGTGTACTCAGTATTTCATATAATTTAGTTATAGTGAAGTATTTATATGTTATGACTCATGTTAGGAATATTTAGATAGTGATAGTTTTTATAACAATATAAGTGTAGAAAATGAAGGTTGTGGAAATGTCTACATAGAAATATATAGTAATATACTCAATAGAATAGAAAAGTAAGTAAATGCATTTAGGTCAGCATATTATTAAACATATTATCATATATATTATATGTAATGCTAAAGTTGTATAAATAACTGTTTTAAAAATTTGTTTATATAGTGTATTCATACATGATAAGCGCGATTCTCACGCTCTTTTTAGTATTTAAATGACCTAATTAATTATGTTGATCAGGTCTGATGAAGATTTTATCGAAAGCGCTTACCTGAAGTGCACACAATAAATTTTGGATTAACAAGAGATCGTGGATTTTATTTTGTACACCAATTTATTTCCAAAAGCAGTTTTTATAGAGTGGATGGAATTCGGAATATCGTAATTGGAACTGTTGTAGTGAACGAAGAATATTCTGTGTCTACAGAAGTGTATATTTATGGTAACGGCTTACCCCTCCATTGTTTTGCTTACGCTAGGAATTTTCTTGTTATATTTACTGTATTATTGTTTTAACTTCTACAATTATTTTGGCAACTATATTACAATGAACATACTTCACCATATGTGAATGCTAACAAGTCATCTGCTCAACTTACTATCTCAATATTTCACATATTTCCAGAATGTATATACAGAACTTTAGTAAAAATGTAGAGATAAGACTAGCGATCTGAGTAACTTTGCCCTATTTCAGGAAGGCTTCATATGTGTGTGAAAGTGTATTCCTTACTGAAATGGATAAGACAGCAAGCAACTGTGTGGAGGAGCAACAATACAGGATATTATGAGTAGGTCTCTGATTGTAATCGTGGTATTGTTCTCGGATTGTAACCATGGTATTGGGCTCTAATTGTAACCATGGTATTGGGCTCTGATTGTAACCATGGTATTGGTCTCTGATTGAACCCGTGGTATTGATCTCTGATTGTAACCATGGTATTGGTCTCTGATTGTAACCATGGTATTGGTCTCTGATTGTAAGCATGGTATTGGTCTTTGATTGTAACCATGGCATTGGTCTCTGATTGAAACCGTGGTATTGGTCTCTGAAACCGTGGTATTGGTCTCTGAAACCGTGGTATTGGTCTCTGATTGTAACCATGGTATTGGTTTCTGATTGAAACCGTGGTATTGGGCTCTGATTGTAACCATGGTATTGGTCTCTGATTGAAACCATGGTATTGGTCTCTGATTGTAACCATAGTATTGGTCTCTGATTGAACCCATGGTATTGATCTCTGATTGTAACCATGGTATTGGTCTCTGATTGTAACCATGGTATTGGTCTCTGATTGTAACCATGGTATTGGTCTCTGATTGAACCCATGGTATTGGTCTCTGATTGTAACCATGGTATTGGTCTCTGATTGTAACCATGGTATTGGTCTCTGATTGTAACCGTGGCATTGGTCTCTGATTGAAACCATGGTATTGGGCTCTGATTGTAACCATGGTATTGGTCTCTGATTGAAACCATGGTATTGGTCTCTGATTGAACCCATGGTATTGGTCTCTGATTGTAACCATGGTATTGGTCTCTGATTGTAACCATGGTATTGGTCTCTGATTGTAATCATGGTATTGGTCTCTGATTGTAACCATGGTATTGGTCTCTGATTGTAACCATGGTATTGGTCTCTGATTGTAATCATGGTATTGGTCTCTGATTGAACCCGTGGTATTGGTCTCTGATTGTAACCATGGTATTGGTCTCTGATTGTAACCATGGTATTGGTCTCTGATTGAACCCGTGGTATTGGTCTCTGATTGTAACCATGGTATTGGTCTCTGATTGTAACCATGGTATTGGTCTCTGATTGAACCCGTGGTATTGGTCTCTGATTGTAACCATGGTATTGGTCTCTGATTGTAACCATGGTATTGGTCTCTGATTGTAACCATGGTATTGGTCTCTGATTGAACCCGTGGTATTGGTCTCTGATTGTAACCATGGTATTGGTCTCTGATTGTAACCATGGTATTGGTCTCTGATTGTAACCATGGTATTGGTCTCTGATTGTAACCATAGTATTGGTCTCTGATTGAACCCATGGTATTGATCTCTGATTGTAACCATAGTATTGGTCTCTGATTGTAACCATAGTATTGGTCTCTGATTGTAACCATGGTATTGGTCTCTGATTGTAACCATGGTATTGGTCTCTGATTGTAACCATGGTATTGGTCTCTGATTGTAACCATGGTATTGATCTCTGATTGTAACCATGGTATTGGGCTCTGATTGTAACCATGGTATTGGGCTCTGATTGTAACCATGGTATTAGTCTCTAATTGTAACCATGGTATTGATCTCTGATTGTAACCATGGTATTGGTCTCTGATTGTAACCATGGTATTGGTCTCTGATTGTAACCATGGTATTGGTCTCTGATCGTAACCATGGTATTGGTCTCTGATTGTAACCATGGTATTGGTCTCTGATTGTAACCATGGTATTGGTCTCTGATTGTAACCATGGTATTGGTCTCTAATTGTAACCATGGTATTGGTCTCTGATTGTAACCATGGTATTGGTCTCTGATTATAACCATGGTATTGGGCTCTGATTGTAACCATGGTATTGGGCTCTGATTGTAACCATGGTATTATGTGTTCAAGGCATGGATGCCAAAAAATGTATCTCAAAGGCGAAGCTCACGAGGTAAATCTTGTCATTCATGTTAAGAACACATAATTTAGGGTTATGATCAGAAACCCAATTATAATTCTTTGTGGTGCATGGAGTTCCATCTTCTCCATGTACTACTGGTTACAGAAACTAAAAAAAAAGTGCTGTCAGAAAGACAGAGTAACAAATTTTCTTATTTTACAAAGAAAGTCGGGCAGATTGGTGACAGACAGAGCAAGTGAATAGAAGGCTGCTTTTAGTTCTCACTCTGCAGAAGCACATAACTGGTTTGTATTTTCTGTGATAGAGTATAGTGTTGCTGCTCCATGTACTACAAGAATATTTCAGATCATCATAGTTAATAATCATGCCATTGTTTAAATCAGGTGAACAGTATATGATTTGTTACTGAGAAAAGTATTGTTTGTAACCATGAACTCAAAAACTGTATTTACAAGAACAAAAAAATGATAATGATACAGTACTTCATCTCAGCTGCAGTTCAGTAGCAGTGAAATGACTAGATGCACAGTTAATCAAAAGTCTTCCGAAGGTCATTATGCAATCCTGCAGCTGTATGTGAACATTCAGAAGTCATTCACAATGTTATTATATAAAGCGGTAGCTAAGTTATCAGCATATTAAATAACGGCAAGGTTTTTCATGTGTAGATTGGACAGAGAAGTACTTCTTGATAAAATGCTAATCTAGATGTTTGTGTTCCTCCCCTCTGTACAAGTAGCACTGACCACCTGAGAAAAACAGCTGTAGGCCAGAAATGCCTCCAGTAATAAGGTGCTTGTGACTGATACATTCTGAACTGTGTGCCTCGTCATTGTATTGACTCTCAGCTCAAGAGTTAATAATATGAAACTAACCAGTCATACTATAACGGTGTACTATACTACAATCGGGGTAGTCATGTATAATTTATAATCGTACGTAGTCCTCAGGATTGCTACTTTTGTCTTTCACAGCATAAAAAAATAATGAACTGGAAAAGCTCACCCAGACTCTGCTACAGTTTGCTGTGAGGGAAAGGTTAGTTTGCTTTTTATTTGTTGCATTTTGTATTACTTTATTGCCTTTTTCTATGTTGTATACTGTGATTTGTTTTCTTTACACTGTGTTTTACTTGTATTCTGCTTTTAACTGCATATTAAAACTTGAAAAGAGACCACAGCTCTGTCTCTTGTGAGTCAGACAGAAATTAGAAAAGGTCAATTAAGGAGTCACACATAAGTTAGAACAGGTCAGTTAAGGTTAATCATCTGAGAACTGAGGGGTGGAGCTAGGCACTAAACCTATTTAAGGGGTAAAATAAAAAAATTCAGAGCTTTACTGGAAAGGCTCACCCAGACTCTGCTACAGTTTGCTGTGAGGGAAAGGTTAGTTTGCTTTTTATGTGTTGTATTTTGTATTAGTTTATTGCAGTTTTCTATTTTGTATATTGTGATGTGTTTTCTTTAGACTGTGTTCTACTTGTATTCTGCTTTTTAACTGATGGCGCAGTGGTGCAGCAGTAGAGTTGTCCCCTCACAGCAAGAGGTTCTCCAGTTCAATTCTTGGCTGGGGTGCCTTCTGTGCAGAGTCTGCATGTCCTCCCTGCATTCATGTGGGTTTCCTCCGGCTGCTCCAGTTTTCTCCCATGTTACAAAGACGTGTCTGGAGCCTTTCTGTCCAGGCCTGTAGTGAAAATTAGCTTTGTTCCAAGTCGGACTTTCCCAATTACCAAATGCTAAATAAATATATAAAACAAATAAATACAATTTTAACTGCATATTAAAACTTGAAAAGAGACCACAACTCTCTCTCTCTCTCTCTCTTGTGAGTCAGACAGAAATTAGAACAGGTCAGTTAAGGAGTCGCACATAAGTTAGAACAGGTCAGTTAAGGTTAATCATCTGTGAACAGAAGGGGTGGAGCTAGGAACTAAACCTTCTATTTAAGGGGTAAAATAAAACATTTCAGAGTTTTACTGGAAAGGCTTGCCCAGACTCCGCTACAGTTTGCTGTGAGGGAAATTTTAGTTTGCTTTTTATTTGTTGTATTTTCTACTAGTTTATTGCCTTTTTCTATTTTGTATACTGTGATTTGTTTTTATACACTGTTTTACATGTATTCTGCTTTTAACTGCATATTAAAACTTGGAAAGAGACAGTTCTATCTCTTGTGAGTCAGAGAGAAATTTTTCTCACCCTCCAACCCAGTTACTGTTGTGTTCTTAAACACCACTCTCTTTCTAGTTGCTGCCCCTTATGTTAGTTTGACCATATGTCTCATTTCCTCCCTGCTTTTACTGGCTGGTGTGAGTAAGCACAAAAATGATCATTTTGTGAAATAACTCCCCTTCAACTGTTTAAAATTATTGGCCATCTTATTGTATTCTATAGTACCAGAATAGAAACGTGACCACCCCCTTTCAATCTATCTTGCTGTTTTAAAAATAGTGACTCTCCACTAAAACTTAACTTTTTAGACAGATAAAACTTAAGTTACCTACTTTCACATCTAACTCCTCTAGTGCACACTGCAGTGTTTAGGATAAACCATTTTTTTCATCTTACCTTTAAGCAACTTTCGCAAGACCACCAGTTTTTGAAGAGCCCACATTCTGCCTCTCAGTAGTCATCTTGGGATTAGTGCTTCTGTTTTCTCCTCGTGAGAGAAGGAGTGCAGTTACATTATTTCCTGGAGACTGCTGATCACCAGAAAGCTTAACAACTATTTTATAGGTGACAGTTTGGAATCTGTGCCTATATTCTGATCCTGGTGAGAGTAGGAGCAGAGTGCATTGATTCCTGATTCTTTCCAGTTGAAGAGTGAGTGTCTGTGCTTAATATACCAGTTTGGTCCGGTTGCTATTCGAGGCAACAACCAGAAAAAGGCTACAAGCCTGCAGAACCTTGCTTCATCTGGGACAAGACTGTGGATCACCAAACAGGCTGTGACCTGCTTCTCTTCTTGAGATTGGTGTTAACATTTTGCTTCTGGTGCGAGAAGAAGCAAATGAGTATTGTATCCCAACAGAGTGAAGCTGTGCTCAGACCAGCATTAGTAGTAGCCAGGCATTAGCCATTCATGCGACTCCCCTCTTTTCATCATGCTTGTCAAACTAATTCTTTATTTTTCAGAAAGTACAGCTAGATTTCTTTCTAACTTCAGAATATCTGCCTAAATACTTCATCCTTAAATTTTCAGGGTCTATGCATTAATTTCCCCTCAAGTGTTTGACAGTGCATTTTACAGACTCAGACACCTTAAGTGACATTTTTCCTGTAAAAGGAATGTATAAGGTGTGAAGGCTGCCAGCCTAGCTAGCTAGAATTTTACAGATAATTCTGTCATTTGTAAATATTAGTGTAAACCACAGGCTTGTTGTCTTAAATGGCAAAAATAGAGTTACAGGTGGAACTGGAAAAAAAATGTAACAACAGTACACTCTGTTGGCAGAAAGCTGACCAAGTAAAGCATGTTGTGACCCTTTGATCTAAAGTCGGCTCCAGCCTGTCTAGATGAAGACATTCTTTCTATTGTTTTTAACCATGAGTTAAATTGCTAGATTTAAGCATGCAAATGTATTTTTATTGCTTTGCTTCCTGACAGCTGCAAGATAACACAAGGAGATGTTAGGAATGTAAATGTAGTTTCTGTTAGCCTGGGAACCCAGGGAAGTGTGAAGAATGATGTAATGGGAACCAGGAATGTGATTTTAAAAACAAAGAGAATCAGAGATTATTAAGCATTTTTGTCTTGACTATCCAACTCATCAACACTCTGTCTGTGTTCTATATGTAAGTTATTTTAGAAGTGTGTTTTCTCTTAGAAACAGCTAGAAACTGGAAGGATTAGACTAAGCATTTTTCTGTGATGTCAGAACTGTACTACTGAATTATTTTAAGTATTTTTCTGTGATCTCTGAACTCTTGACTAGCGCTGTGTAGTAAGAAGTATTGTCTTGTGTTTTTATTATTTATTATTAAATATTTTAAAACCTTTCAACTGTGGCTGTTTTGTGTAGAGATAATTTAAGCCCTTAAGAGTACTTGCATGCCTTTGGTAAAATTGTACAATGCCACTCCTATAGCTTTAGCCTTGGGTGATATGACCAATTGGATAATAATATTGCAAAATAATAATTGGACACCCTTTTAAGGGCCTTTAGGTAGCTGATAAATATTAGTTGGGTGGTGGCAGTGATTACTACCGTATAGTCTGGGTAAAAAGAGCACAGCTGGAGAACCTGTGCCAGCTTTCCCCAGAAGTGTCTGTGTGGTTGTATAAACTCTTATCTCAAAGTGTGTATGTGTCAGCTACTTGGGCAGGGACATGAAGCACTGGTTGGACAGAGAGGGTGCTGGAGATTTTAGCTTACCCAGCTAGCTGAGATCTGGACCCTATAGCTGTGCCAGTGGAGAGTCTTATTGAGGATGTGGGCAGCAAGGGGGTGACTAGCCCCAGACTGACTGTGATCTCTGTGCACTCTGAAGGGAAATTGCACTTTACTGTGTGTATTTGTTATCCTTTCCTCCTTTATGATATGCCCCCATTGGTGTTAGTGGTGAGGATTGAGGCTCCTTGATTGCTGGGCCAGGGCACAAGCATCACAGGTGTGACATTTGTCAGATATGCCTGATTACTTACATATGAAAGGTGGCATTGCACTCAATGGTAGGTGTGATGAATGCTGAATACAGTGGAACAATGACTGTCTTGGATTTTCATGCCATACCTTTGTTTATAGGTTGTGTAACATAGAATGCATCCCCAAATATTACCAACCTGTATCACTATCTATGTGTCTGTAAGACTCTGACTACTAGGTCAACTGCTTTTGGTGTGCGGTCAATATTTTAGTTACCAGAGGTGGATGATTTTCCAAGGGATAGTATTGTGCACGCTTTGGCATTTATTGTGAGTCCATGCCTCTCACAACTGAATGTCTGTGCCAGCCCATCATGGATGACAGCTCCTAATTTGCAATCTTCTATAAAGTTAGTCAGTCAGAGGCCAATGACAGTGGCCATGACTAAGAGAAGTAAATGCCTCGAAGGAGCACAGCCTACCCCACACAAACCCACATCACACATACCTACATGTGTGGAGGTCTTTAACAGACACATAAGTAAACACCAGACACCTCAGAAACACAGACACAAGCTAACAACACATAATCATACTTCTGTAGAACACAGTACACATAATAGCTCATGCACTACTGTCTCACTGGTGAAACACCTATGGCAAAACACAAAATCAAACATATTACTCATAGGTGATTACATCATGAGACACATTGAAGTGCCTGTCACCAGGCTACATGAGGGGAAGGTTACGGTCAGCTTTCTGTGAGGTGCCAGAATATGCCACATGACACATGCACTCAGGTATGTCACCATCAGGTACTGTTATGACCTCATAGTTCCTATTGGTGTGTACGACTTGAGACATACTGCTCTGGGCTATATGCATAGACATAGAGACATGACTGGGCTGACAGGCTATGTGTCTCAGGCAGCTATGCCCTTGCCCTTGATCTGCATTTTATGTCAGCCTGGGATTACCTGCTCAACAGACCTCAGTGCTTTGCCAGAGATGGTCTTCATCTGTCACCCCTGGAATTTTGGCAATTGGCCAAGGCGTTTGCCACCCCCATACAAGCCCTTTTAGGTGCTGCCACAAGGAAACACTTTTCAATGAGAAAACCCCATCTACAAACGACATCATGGTTATGCTGCTAAACACTAGGAATGTCACCACTAACCTCCTCTCAGTGAAAGCTGTCCCCAGCTTCGAAGATGCAGACATTTGTGCAGTCACAGACTCCTGGGTCAAGGCTGTGAAGAGCACTATAGAATTACCAGGCTACACCTCCTTCCACACGTTCAGACCTCAAACATAAAGTGCAAAGTAATGGAGGTGGTGTATCCATATTCATTAAGGATAGATGCTCATCCAGATTAGTTAGACAGTATGATTCCGTGGAGAAACTGCAGGTGCCACTGGCTGCTTGTAGGGCACCTAATCAAGCCATTGCCAGCTACAGGAGCAACTCCATGATTCAGGACACCCACTGTGCTTAACTGGATCTACTTGAGTCTGTCAAGACACATCAAAACAAGATGGTTTTGGTTGACTTTACTACCCACCAAATGAGTAAATTACTTGTGCTCAAACTCACTTGCCCAGAGGTTAGTCAACTTCTTTAACTACAATGCCCTGGACCAGTGGGTTGATATCCATACAAAAGGAGACAACATATTGGATCTGGTGCTTACCAGTATGGGTAACCACTGAACATCCTCCACTGTGAGATCCTCCCTGATGAGATCTGACCACAAATTTGTGTCATTCAAAGTAAGTATCACACCTGCCCCCCCCCTTGCAGCATATAAAGTAATAAAGTTCAACAAAGTGGATTATAACCTACATATAAGCTGGCATATAAGTAATCTGGTATAGACAGCTTGACTGTACCACCCCGTCAGATGGAACAAGCATGCCAAGCTCTACAATAATGCTTTATACAAGCACATGTACAACTGTATTGACTCATCTGTACCTGACAGGGGCAAAACAAGCTTCTCATGGCACACCTGCATGGTGGACAACTATCATTAGCAGGCTTTACAATAAGAGGTAAACATTGGAGTCTCACATTAGGAGGGAGGGAGTCCCCTAAAATGGTGATACTCAGAACTCAGCTTAAACAAGCAAAGTAACAAGGTATGGGGCTAAATTATCCTCCTTCACAAAGGACAACCACAGGGCATTCTGTAGTTACAAGTGTAACATAAAAGTAAAGGCCCACATTGTTGCCAAACTTGTACATAATGACACCACATGCAATGAGCCGGTAGACATAGCTAACCTGTTGGCTGAAAGGTTCTGTGACAGCTGCACTCCCCTGTCCCCACCACACATACACCATGACATCCCTACAACCTGTCCCATACCCAGTATCTCTAAAGAGCAAGTAGAAAATGACCTCTCTAAGGTGACAAACACAGCATCTATTGCACCTGCTAACATCCCAGGCTGCGTGCAATATGGAATCCAACATGGATTACCAGCACCATTGGAAACTCTTTGCAATCATAGTGTAACCACTGGCTGCATCCCAGCTGACTGAAAATTGGCCACTGTTATTCCCTTACACAGAGGTGGTGTGTCCACTGACCATGGGAACTATAGACCTATTAGCCTGACTAGCCATATCTGTAAGGCCATGGGGCAACTCATCATGGACCGTATCATCAAAGATATAGGCCATCTAAAAATGCTTGACTCTACACTGTTTGGATCTGTGATAGGGAGATCATGCCTGTTAAACCTGATGGACATGTATGAGGCAGTCACCAATTACCTGGATGAATTGACATTTGTGCATACAACCACCTGGACTTAGCCAAGTCATTTGACTAGCCATCAACAGTAATATCATTACAGGGGTCACTAACTGGCTCACTGATAGTACTCATATAGTCAGAATAGGGGTATCCACCTCCAGTAGCAGAGCTGTAACCATTGGTGTTCCACAAGGTTCAGTCCTGAGTCCTCTAAGCTTTTGAATCCATTTATCCAATGTACAAACACAAACTGAATGTTTGTGGCTGATAAGGTTTGCTGCTGCCTGCAAACTGGGAGCAGTCACAGACTCTCAAAATTATGTCAACATCCTACAAGAGGGTCATACATGACCAAATGATTGCTGACACAATAATGGCATTAAACTTCATGCAAAAATATGTACTATAATTCCTTTCAGTACCAGCAATGTCCCTGCTACATAACACATCAATAGCTATACCTTAAGTACATACTCAGGGCTTAGAGACCTAGACACACAGGTTTACACTTACCTTACCTTAGATCACCATGTCTCCACAGTGGTAAGAAGGGCATTATATCTTGCTCATCTCATAAATGAGGGCACTGTCACCCAAAAATGAAATAGTTATAACCTCCATGTACTCTTCCCTCATCAGAATAATATGTGAGTGCAATGGCCATTGCAGAGGCCACAAAGGTTCCTTACAAGGGAAAGTCAAGTCTTCAGCATCTGTCCTTTGGGGATCATCTGGAATCACTGTCACTTTAGTCCATGTCATACAGATTCCTCAGTGGTGATCTCTGCCTTGCATACAAGGTAATCTATGACCCTGCTTCATAGGTAATGCTGCATATCCATAAGTCAAATGGTACACAGACTACTCACTGAAAGTACCTTAACCCGGTATGTGACATCAATAAAACATGCTGGATGGATAGATATCTCTAGCAGGGTTTACCAAACCTTTGCAACAGACTCCCACTTAATGTCAAACAGCACACCTCATTGGCCCTCTTCAGATGCAATCTGCATGATTGGATGGATGACCATAAGTTTACAATGGAAGTTCTGCCTGTGTCCCCCATGGATAGAGGCATTAGGTGCTAATTGTGTAAATAAAGGCAAGAACCTGGAGAGGATTATATGGGCTGCTGGGCCATTAGCCTATTAAACTCCAATGATCCTATGATCCCATAGGCTGATGTAAAATGCTCTGACTGACATCCACACACACCAGCTTGGCTACAGTGAGAAAGGTATCACTGCAAATTAATGTTTACAGGACACTGCACAGCACACACACTCCAAATTGGCTACAATGTGATTAGAACCCCTACCTATCTAGTTTTACATACTACATATCACAGTGCATAACACACACATGCACCACACCTCAAGTCTGAAAATAATATGTCTTCAGGAACTCTTATGCTAGATGAAATAAGCAGGCCTTGTGGAGGACAGAAATTTTGAGGCCTGCATTACATGCTACAGCCAAAATAGTGCAAATCCCTACCTCTAAGTCAGTATGGTAATCATATTTGTTTTGTAGGGAAATGCACATATACACACAAACACAGCAAGTGGGCTGGAGTGAGATTACATCCCCTACCTATCTAGTCTTACATACTACAGATGACAGTACTTAACGCATGCACCACAACTTAAGTCTGACATTAAGGTGACTGCTGGTAGTCTTGTGGTAGATGACATCTGCAGGCCTTGTGTAAGACAAGAGTTTGGAGGCCTGCGTCAACTGCAAGGGCCAAAAAGTACATAACCATTGCAGTTTGGAAGTCAGTGGTGGATCCACATTTGAGGACTTAACACACACACACCACAGCTTCAGTCTGCTTTATAAATGACTGCAGGTGAACTACTTGTAGTGGGCATATACAAGGCCTGTGTTGAACAGTGTGTATGCCCTGCAGAGTGACACTGTTTCTTACTGTCATCTTATCATCTGCCTCTAGTAGCCTAGCAATCAGACAAATGCTTTTTATCCTAACTATGTGGCAACAGTAGCCATTTTGGCCATATGACTCTGCTTGCATTTAGATGGGCAGGACTGTGGCCAAAAAAAAATTGCACTGTCAATGCATGATTACACAACATTATATATTAAACAGAGTGTTCACTTGTTTGGTTCATGTGTGGTGACATCCAGCAGGCACAGGGGGCTATAAGCAAGTGCATTATCTACTACTGAGCCCTTACTTTTGGTCCTTTGACCAACATCATATATGTGTCATAGTGCAACTTTAATCACCACAATCCAGGTATGTCAGGCAATGCAGATATATATATATATATATATATATATATATATATATATATATATATATATATGTGTGTGTGTGTGTGTATATATATATATAACAGGAATATATATACATAGGTGTGTGTGTGTGTGTGTGTGTGTGTGTGTGTGTGTGTGTGTGTGTGTGTGTGTGCGCTATCTAGATATACGGGGAGAGACAGAGATGAATCTGGGTATCCACAGATTTATCTATCTATCTATATATATATATATATGTATGTATACACACACACACGCACACACACACACACACACACACACACACACACACACATATATATATATATATATATATATATATATATATTATAAAAGTCATTTTTTGTAATGAACAACATTTGTGCTCAGCTTAACTAAGTGTATGAGCATGCCCAGTGGGAGTTTTGGCTAGTTATAAACTGACTCTAGCCCACACCTAGCTGTACTCCAGTCCTGGATTTTATGTATTACACAAAATGACATGTGTCCCTGTTTCTGCACTACTGCATATTTACTCACATTTGGCTAAGATTTTGTAAAGCTGTCTTATGTAATTAATATGTGGCAGCAATTAAAATAGTACAGCACAAACTGACTGATAGTCTGTAGAACACAGATTATTGATACCCCACATCCAAAACAAGTGGATACTTCTAGATAAGAACCATGAATGCCTAGAACCATGAACGCCATCACAGAAGGTGATTGCCTTAGTCCATTAAGCCTCAGAAGCTGCTTGACAGACAGGTGATCATTCATCACACAATCACCTGCGTAAATAAGTACACTGGTTATTCCTCAGTTACCTAAGACATACAGTGTATGGTCAATTTCTATAGTACTGTCTTGAGACTGAGTGAAATGCCCATGTACCATTGATGAGTTTGCATTAAAGGAGTTACAAGGGAACACTGCTGTGTTGGGGGTGGGGGAACAGCACCACATGTTCTGCTGGGATACACGATAATCTGACTATCACTTAACCCTAACATCCCTTCAATGATGTACCAGTAATCTGTTGCAGTAAGACTGCATGAATATTCCATGCATGAGGCCTACTGAATAGAAATGGAAACATGTTAGTGGAATGGATATCTGTAGTCCCATGTGGATGTCATTTCTGTCCAACTAGCCCATTGTAGTTAGATGCATAAAATACCTGGTTCATCCACACACTGACATATCATAATAATCTGTACAGGTTACAGACTTACCCTGCAAATGTAGCAGTTGACACAACTGTAGTTCAGGGCTGACTCTGTCTGATGCAAGAAGTACACAACCAATACATGGATAGGTACATGATGTGTGAGTTGTCTAAAATCAATTTTAATATCTGTATGTGAGTAGGAGTACAATGGTAGTCCCTAGGTTGTCAGTGAATGTGCTATGCATTGTCTCTTAGCCAAAGCCAGTGTGTACTTGGCATGCCTACGACTGTCTACAGGGGCATCAGCAGGGGGTTCCTCCTCCAAGTCCTCCTGTGACTACTGCTGTAGTGACCAAGGCAATGGTCAGGGGCTGTGTATCCCTTCCCTTTGCTAATCCTGCTGCAGCTGTTTCCACAGGATCAGACTGTGTAGCATAGCACATACTGTGAATATATGTGCACATGTGGCTGGGGTATACTGCAGGGCTCCACCAGATATATTGAGGCACTGGAACTGTGACTTCAGAAGCCCAAACATACACTCTGCGATGTTCTTAGTTTGTGCGTGTGCCTCATTATGGCATTCTTCCATGGGTGTGCATTTCTGATGGTTGTCATCATCCACAGTTCCAGGGCATAGGCAGTATCCCCACAGTAAATGGCCCTGTGGGATGTCCTCCCTAGAAAATATCAGGTAGAGTTGCACATGACCTGGCAGTTGATGGAGTGGTACCCCTTGCAGTTAACGTAGATTGTGCCCTTCTCACCAGGTAGTGCCTTGATGTGTGCATGAGTGCAGTCTATGGCAACCAGTACTTCAGGGTAGTGTGCTACATGGTAGAAGTGTTGCATATTGCTGGTCCTCACCTCAGGAGTAAGGGGAAAAGATATGTGCTCACTAGCACAACATCTAGGAATTGGTGGAGTATCCTGGATGCAGATGCCTGTGACACCCCCATCATGTTCTTAGTTGGTCTTTGAAAAGTACGTGTAGCTAGTATCCTAAGGGCTACATATACCTTTGTCTCCACTAGGATGGGTTCCTCTCTGTAAGCTCAGGCTCTGAGTTGAGGGTGCCAGAGCTCAGTAAGTTCTTCTAATATGTCCCTGTCCACCCTGTAGCGCTCTACAATCTCCAGCTCATGTAGCTCATGGAAGGTTAGCCTGAGCCTGAACACTCTTCTCCTTCTCGGCCTAGATCTACTGTCAACAGCAGCAGCAGCATTGACTAGGACATACAGATATAGCAGACCTGCAGCAGCCCCTAGTATTATCCCAGTTAAAATTCTCAAGTCTCTATCCAATGGCCCAGAGTATTGAGGGAAAATCAGAAAGTAGGGTGTATGCACATTTTATACAGTTCTGATAGGTTCACCATGTGGGCTTGGTGAATTATGATGCAGTTTACCTGACCATGATATAATTAACATAATTTAAAGGCACTACTTTAGGAGATGCTGCACCAGGATGCACCACAGCGAGAAGCATAGCTTATACAAAAATCAAAAATTTTTACTGAAGATATCTGGTTTTAATTTATTGCTGCCAACTTCATCACTGTCATGTGGGTAAGCTGTCCATGAGAACATGCTAAGCTACACAGCGCACCGCACAAATATGAATGTCTGTTAACAAAAAATCCTAAAAATAATAAGACATACCCCCTGGTATCATCCGCACCCTCTGGGAATATCAACATTGTGTACGAGCCTACTTGAAGGGGGTATGCGGACATGGTTTCTCCATTTAGCAATTCAGGAAATCCACATCATTTGCATACATATCTGTGCTGACAGCCTAGATACTACATGGTTCATAGCCATGTGAACTTGTTGACAGCATGTATGCACCATTGTACAGACCTGACACAAGGTTCTACAGTATAGTTGTGAAAAACGTATTAGAAATGTCATTTTTTATTTCTGTTAAGCATGTTTGAGCACTGTGGCGCATAGTGCAAACATGCAAAAATTATAAAAAAAATGTATTATTTATTTTACATATTGTCATCCTTTTTCAGACATTCACAATGTGCATTTTGCACACATATGTCTGTGATCTAACATTTTCTGGGGAGTTATGTCCATATTTGTGGACTCTTACATCCCCTTCTGTTCATGTAGACTCCTGTACACAAAAAGGCATGAAATAAAAAAATGAAAAAAATAATGGAAATTCTGATAACACAAGAAAAAACCTAATGGAGGTAGAAGAACTAAATGATCTACAGCCTAAAAGAGCTGATAACAGAAAATGAGGACATGTAAGCAGAGCCTGCTGAAGCAAGTCTTGATTGCCTAGAGGCAAAGAGAGTGGGCTTAGAAAAGAGGCAGAGAGAGATGAAAAACATCAAAATAATAGGGATAGTGGAGAGATATTTGTGCACTGATTGTGTGAAGACAATTAAGAAACCTTTGGAGAAGTGGACAGGAATTTCAGCTGCAGCGATACATATAGAGCATGTACACAGGACCTGACGGTTACCAAGTAAAGAAGCTACATTGAGAGCAGAACCGATAAGTATCCTTGTCCAGACCTTTGAGTTTTGAGAGAAGTACAGAAACCAACCAGACAACTTAAAATTGGAGAGGGACATGTATTTGTTGATCAGGACTTTTCATGTGAAACCAGGATGAGAAGGAATGCCTTTGTGAAGCCACCAAGGAAAGGGGATTGAACTGGAGACTGTTGTAACCTGCCAGGATGACAATCTTCACACAAGGGGTGGCTAAATCCTTCACTAACTACAAAGAAACAATGGAATTCTTAAAAAAAAAAAAAAACAAACCAAAGGAAACGTGCGCATGGAATGGAAGATCAGACTAGGCAAAAACAAAATGAGACTGACCGAGAGACAGAGAGCTATCTTGAGAAAGAGACCGTTTAAAAGACAGCAAGGAATGAAAGAAAAGGTGGAGCTGTTAAAAGATGAAAGAAAGAGACCAGCATAAAAGTGGCAAAAATGGAAAGAAAGTGGTTTTGCGTGAGAAGTTTTGATCAACAAATATGCCTGTGTCTCCAATTTTCAGTTTTCTGCCTATTTTCCATATATATCAATTGGGTTGACATAAAGATATATAGATAGATAGATAGATAGATATAGGTATAGAATATAGATATATCAATTGCACTGACATAAAGATTATATATGCATATATTATATATATATATATATATATGGAATTATGGGAGTTAAAAAAGAAGGTAGTGCTAAACATGTGGGTAAAGATATTTAATAAAATAATGGAAGGAGAAGAGCCCCTAAACACATGAAACTTTTATTTTTGTTATTCATAAGTAGGGAGAAGATCCACTCTTCCTGTCCTACTAGACTCATCTCAATTTTGAATCATGGCTTTAAATGTTTTATGCAAATTCATACTGGTAGATTAGCAAGAATATTTAAAAGAGTGATACATGAGGACCACACTGGGTTCATGGGTGGACACACAGGCCAATGTATACGATAATTAAAATCTTATTGGTAATACAAGACACAAAAGAGAGGAAAAGAACTTTGTTTATTCTCACTAGATGCAGGAAAAACTTTTGATACACTAGACTAGAAATACATGTTTGAGATGTTGAAGAGATGGAGTTTTCCAAATAAATGGATAGGATGGTTAAAAGCAATATATAATGGTGCAACAATAAGAGTGAAGGTGAGGACAAGCTTATTATAAATAATAAGTAGTGAAAGAGGGGTGAGGCAAGGATGTCTGTTACCCCATCCCCCATGTTTGCAATGTATATAGTTACACCAGCAGAGACAATACAGAGCTCAAACTTGGAAGACTACAGATAAGGAGAGACAGAGAATAAAACATTTTTGTATACAGGTGATATTTTAGTGACACCAACTCAATATAAAGATGAATTGGACAAGCTGTAGGGGAAATTGCATGACTCTGGAAAAATATTGGGATGGAACATATTGGAAGCAGGAAATGAAGAATGAGAGATGACATATGGGAGGATTAGATAAAATATCTGGGAATATGGGAGTATGCAAAAGTGCCAGAATGGAAAAAACAGAGAGACATATACATATCAAGATAAAACAACAGGTGCTGAGATGGAAAATATACAATTAGACATAGATCAGAGGGTACAGGTGCTACAAGGCAACCATTCTGTATATTCTCAGGGCTGGGATTTTTTAAGTGAAACAAACTCTCAGAGGATACATTTGGAACAGACAGAAGCCAAGACTAGTGTGGGAAAGAATGACAGAACCTATGGAGGAAGGGGCTAGGGAGTACCAGACTTACAGACTAGTCTGCACACATGCATACTTGCAAACTTTCTTTGGATGGTGGATCTAGAACACAAAGCCGACTGGAAGAAATCGTCAGGGAAAGGGAAGAAAGTTGAAGAAATGAGGATACACCAAAGGAAGAGATGTAATTGTCATGAGCAAAGGAAACATACAGGCTGTTTAATAAATAAAGGAAAAATCCAGAACGGCAAAATTGGACAGAGAAGGCTATGGTAATAGGATGTTCAAATCAAGATATGCAGATGAGAAATAGTGTCTGGAGATGACAATGAAAAAAGGTAGTGGTCACAGATAGTTACTGGCAACAGCATGAAGACATGGGACGAAAGAGAGTTGGAATTTTGATTTGATGAGCCATTAGAATGAGAATATCAAAGGATGAAGAGTAGATTGAAAAAAATAGAAAAGATCATATGAAAAAGGACAGTACTTCTACAGTTAATACAGGAAACCAATGCAAAAAGGGAAGATGGCAAAAGAAGAAAAGGGCTTTTAAGGGCAGAGAAGAAATGGATAAGAGAAAATAGCAACAAAGAAGAAAAGAGGCAAAGATCACAATGTGAAATGGAGTTGTAATGTGTGTGTGCGCGCGCGCGTGTGTGTGTGTGTGTGTGTGTGTGTGTGTGTGTGTGTGTGTGTGTGTGTGTGTGTGTGTGTGTGTGTGTGTGTGTGTGTGTGTGTGTGCGTGCATGTGCTTGCATGTGCGTGCGCGTGTCTGTGTGTGTGTGTGTGTGAATGAGTGTGGGTGGGGGAGGTAATCGTAATGCTTTGCACTCTGTATCTGACAGCGATGACCTAAAATATAATATCGTTGTTATTACTTCATTCATTCATTTGATCAGAATAAAACAACTGAGGTGCATGCAGTCAATAAAGTGTCTGTAATTGCTGGACACGTGTGTGTGTGTGTGTGTGTGTGTGTGTGTGTGTGTGTGTGTGTGTGTGTGTGTGTGTGTGTGTGTGTGTGTGTGTACAACATACATACATAATTTTTATTCGTAAAATATTCCCCTCAACAATAATTATATATATTATACCAACTTTCAAACACTAGGTTGATGAACAATTTTATATCAAAAATGTAAAACGTATGCATATTCGACTAATAAAACAAATACAAAACAATGTAACAGATAGCCAATTCTTTAAGTAAGCAACAATGCTGACAGGGTGGGCATTACAGGGAAATAACAGACCTTCCAAGTGTGGAGAGGCCCTCCAAACTGCAGCTTCAGACCTCAAAACACAACAGGGTGCTTTACTATTTCCCTCTAATGCCCGCCCTGTTAGCCGTTATTGCAGGTTAAGATCCATGTCACAGACCCATTTGCACTTAAAGATTACAGATATACTTTATTCCACAAACAAACACAGCTTGATTTAATCCTAGTTTTAGATAATACTTTAAAATATGGTACTGTATGAATAACTTACTTTGCAGGCCAAAAACAGTCATAGCAAAGTGTCACAGAATAATAATTTATTAATTTATTTATTTTTTGTTAACCGGGTTGATCTAACTAGGCTTGTATCCTCTTTTCAGGTGAAACCCGAAGTGGTATTTATATTACTAGGGAAACTTGGCCAGGGCATCGTGGAACTTTGCTTACTCTTTTCAATAGGTGCCTTGGGATTTTTTACATCCACCTGAGCTACCATCAACTCAGGCAAGTGGGGCATCAGTTTAACATCTCACACAGGAATTAGAATTTAGTATGTTTTTCATAATATAAAGCTTCCAATTATTTTAATTACTGAATATGACATCTCTGTATATGTACAATATGGTCTTCTGTTCCTCTATCCAATACTATCAAGTCAACTTGCACCCAACTCATACAGAGTGACACCATGAACAGTGGCTGCCAACCACAGATTTTACGAAGCAAGTAGGGGACAGAAGTAGATTGAAATGCTTGTCTTCAGTATACACATTCACATTGACAGTTTAGAGTTGTCAGTCTGTTATTTGCATAAAGTTCTTACTTCTTACATTCAGACCTATAAATATTACTTTTATGCATGCTACATAAAGACTTTAGGAGTTCTTGTAGTGAGCTGTGAATGTGAAAGTTCTCTAATGCAAAGGGGAAGTAAATTGTATTTTATACCAGTGCTGATATAGTAGATACACCTGATAATGAAGCTTCATACCTACTAATATTATCCATATAAAATCAAACCAGAGCACTGTTTCACATCACATCACATAAAAGTACTGGTACTGAGCAGAGTTCTTATCACAGCCCTTACCCCCCCCCCAGAAAAAAAACTAAATATGCCTGAAGTGAGATCACAGGTCACTAAAAGAAGTTTCAAGTCATGTTTAAAACATGGAAGACTTATCAGTAATTTTGTCTGGGTATGACATTTAAATGAACAGGGATTTTCATGAAATCTCTTATTTGAATAATCACATGTGACAATCAGACAGGGGTAAGAGTGATTTCCCAATTAAAATGAGAGTGGAGTAAGAAGAAAGAGGGAAGGAAGCCGTCACCTTAGCAACTGGTATAAAAGAAACCATGGACAGAGTCCATTAAACCAGGAATTCAGAGGAAATGTCACATACCTTGAAGGCACCAAGAGCAGGCTGAAGACCTGGACGTTAACTGGAGAGAAAGCAGAAGTGTCCAAGGAAGTAGTCAGGGCTCTAGCACCTCATGTGGAAGGGAAAATATGTGGAATTGATGAATAATGGCAGCACCTCAAAAAAGCATGTGTGAGGACTACAGAACTGATACGTGGCCGAGCCAGGTATAGAAATAAGGTAATAAGGAAAGTGTGAGAACTACAGAACTGATATGTGGCCGAGCCAGGTATAGAAATAAGGTACATAAGGAAAGTGTGAGGACTACAGAACTGATATGTGGCTGAGCCAGGTATAGAAATAAGGTAATAAGGAAAGTGTGAGAACTACAGAACTGATATGTGGCTGAGCCAGGTATAGAAATAAGGTACATAAGGAAAGTGTGAGAACTACAGAACTGATATGTGGCCAAGCCAGGTATAGAAATAAGGTAATAAGGAAAGTGTGAGAACTACAGAACTGATACGTGGCCGAGCCAGGTATGGGAATAAGGTACAGAAGGAAAGCTGGTGGTGGAATGCAGAATTCCAGGAAGTCATCAAAAGAAAGAAGGAGTGCATGACAAGTGGGAAATAGAAAAAATGGGCCAGGCTAGGAAGGAATACTGGTTGGCTAACAAAGAAACTAAGAGAAGAGTTGCAATAGCAAAGAATAGGGCATCAGGGGCACCCTACCATCTTCCAGAAAGTCAGTAGGTGGCACAAAGAAGCTCTATCTTGTTGCAAGGTAAAGGCAGAAAGATAAAGAAGACAGTCAGACACCCCTCATATCAAACTCCTGCCACACTGCATTAAAGTTCTCGAGAGGGTGACTGATAACCAAATATGCTGAGTAGCAAAAATTAAGATGGCAGATGAGCAGTTTAGATTCAGATCAGAATGAAGCACAACTGACCCCAATATTTGCAATGAGACAGATAGTGGTGAAGAAGCTAGAGATGAAAGAATCCAAATGATCATTCTTAAACTTGGAGAAAACATATCAGAAGGTTCAAAGAAAGCTGACTGAGACAGTCCTATGGTTGTTCAAAGTCCCAGAAACATTGGAAGAATGAATGCAGGCTATGCACAAGGACCCATTGACTCAAGTACAAACAATGTTCAGCCTCACAGAGGGATTCCCAGCATACCTCTAAACCTCTTACTGCAAGAAATCTGGACAAAGCCTGACAAAATGGAGGAACAAAGGCCCCAAAATAGGGACAGATTTTAAATATTGCTCTTATAAACTCACAAAGTTGCTAGAGTAACAGGATTTATGTTAACATACATTTTCTGAAGGATTTGAAGTCTGAAACTCAAATGTATGTCATTATTTGGTGACTTTAATCCTCAGGTCATCCCAGTGACTTTCTAGAAAAAAAGAAGTCATATCTTACCATAATGTTCTATCTGTGTTGTTGATCTTCACCAATCTTTGACAGTGGGCTCAGTTCCGAACCTCAGAGCTGACTTGGCCATATATTCCAGCTCACGCTCTCCAAACCTTCGAGCCAGGCACTACCCATAATGCTCCTCACAGAGATTACCTCAGATCAAGTTTGCCAAATAAATAGTATACAGAAAAAAACAAATATGGTTCACTATAGAGAATATAGAGAAAGAGGCCATATACGAGCCCTTTATTGAGAAACTAGCTTAGGGCTAATTCGATCTACTAAGAGTCTCAGGATGGGGGAAGGTGGGTGGGCATGTCAAGGATTAGTGAAGATCAACAACACAGATGGAACGTTATGGTAAGACATAATGTCTTTATCTGATGTTGCTAATCTTCACCCAATCCTTGATAGTAGGACAAAATCCCCAGCTACTTTAGCCTTGGGAGGTCTCATGAAAGAATATTCCTAAGCACCATAGAGCCAAAGAATGCACAACCCCTCAAGACCTAATCTAATTTGTAATGCGTAATAAAGGTATCATGAAAACACCATGTGGCTGCTGCACAGATGTCCTCTAGAGAAGCTCTGGCTTGAAAAACTGCTGATGTCACCACAGCTCTTGTTGAATGGGCTTTAACTGGTTTGGGAAGTTGAAGTCCTTGAGAATGATAGATGAACACGATGAAGTCTCTAAGCCACTTAGCTAAAGTAACCTTAGCAACTGGATTACCCATATGGAGGGAAGAGAATGCTACAAATAACTGAGCTCATTTTCTAACTTCCTTAGTTCTGTGAAGATTAAAACACAGTTGTCTGTGCACATCTAATAAATGAAGGGCATATTCCCTTTTGTTAGAAAAATTAGGGAAAAAGGCTGGTAATTGTAGTGCCTGATTAATGTTGGTTTTGGAGACTACTTTCAGTAAAAAGGATGGATTTGTTCTTAGTGCAACTCTTTATGAAAAACTAGGTAGGGTGATTTTTATGATAGGGCCTGCAACTCAGAAACCCTTCTTGCAGAAGTAATAGCCACCAAAAATAATGTCTTCCAGGATAAATACTTCAAATCACAAGATGCTGATGGTTCAACGGGGGTCTTGGTAAGAGCTTGAAGAACAGTAGTTAGATCCCATGGGGAAGTTGGTTCTTTAAATGGGAGTTTTAGTAGCAAGAGTCCTTTCAAGAAAGTTCTACAAAGCTTGTGTGACATTAATGGAGAGTCATTCCAGCCTGAATGAAAATTTGAAATTGCTGCCAGATGAACTTTTATCATAGATACAGGGGAACCAAACTGGAAAAATGTGTTTAGAAAGTCCAGAACTTCATGAATGGAGCTGACATAAGGTGTCCAGTCCTTTATTCAAGGCCCATCTAGTAAATTTTTCCCATTTGCCTTGATAGTTTTCTAGTAGAAGGTTTATGATGAGCAATAATAATACGCTAGACAGGGGAAGAAAGGAAAGTATGCCTGGCAATCATGGGAATTGGAGAAGCCACACTGAGCTTGACATGTTGGAGACTGGGATGAACCATGACCTCTGGATGAGTTAGCAGATCTGGAACTGGGTCCAAAATCCATGGTTTCAGTATCAGATGAGGCCAAAGGAAGGGAAACCAAACTGAATTCTCCATCCTTTTGGCTTTCTTTACAAATTGTGATATAAGAGGAGTCAGGGGAAATGCATATAACAGACTAGGAGGCCAAACGTGGAGAAGAGTGTCTTTGGGTGACTCCTCTGGAGGGGGGATTAGGGTGAAGTAACTTCTGCACTTGTTGTTCAGGGGAGAAAAAAGAAGTCACAGCAAGGTTGGCCCCAATGGTGAAAAATCCTGTCCTCCACTACAGGGTTCACAGACCCCTCGTAAGACATAAGAATAGTCCTGCTCAATTTGTCTGCTATCATGTTGGAACTTCCCAGAATGTGCATTGTTATCAGAAAGTGGTTGGAAGAAATCATCCATTGCCAAACTCTGAGTGCTTCTCAACATAGTGGGAAAGATTTGGTTCCCCCTTGTTTGTTGAAATACCAGACTACCGACATGTTGTCTGTCTGAATTGCTATTGTCCCTAGAGGAGGGCATCTTAGAATGCTTGCAGTGCTAACAGCACTGCCCTCATTTCAAGAACATGAGCAATCAGTTTAATGAGATTGTCAGCGGGCAGAGAGATCCAAGAAGTGGAGGATTGGGCACGAAAAGTGTCCAGGTATACTGATTCCTCTGAGTAAGGTTGAATGGAAGACCAGCCACCCCTTTGTTTCAGGATTTGCAGGATGTCCCCAAAGGAAACATCATCAGGGGGTGACCTGGGGGAATCTTCACCTTCATCAAAATCAGTATCTTCTGTGAAAGACTCTTCCAGGGAGTCCAGGTGCTTCCTCTTGCACTTCTTCTTTGCAGGGACTCCATCAGGGGTATGATCAGGGAAGTATCCAAAGAGGAGACCACTAAGGAAGGAGTCACCTGGGACTTTTGTGCCCTCTGTCCCGGAGGTGAGACAGATGGTAGCTCAGGTCTAGAGGAGGTAGAAATCTTTTCTAATAGGGATGGTAAAGACTGAGAATTCCCAATGGACAGTGGCTTCTCCATTATCCTAAAGGCTGGCCCCCACATAGAGGGATGGGAGTCGGGAACTGAAACAAAGTCCTTCGGAACTGGGGTCACATCCCACACCAAGGAGGCAGCCTCTGAAACAGAAGCATAGGTCGAGCTTACAAAGGTTGAGGTGCTGAGAAACATGGACAGTTCTGAATGAAAGGAAATCAATCCAAGTTCCTCAGACCTGACCAGAGAATCACAACCCCAGGAGACCTCCAGTGTTGAGGGCTCAGAGGAACTCAAGATAACTCTCAGAGCTGGAGACAAAGAAGCTGCCAGTACCAAAGCAGTCGATGCTGGAGAAGTTGGAACCAAGGGCTCTAAGGTCTCAACTGGAGTTGGAGGAGGATATGGGGGGTTATAGCTAGGCTTGTTCCAAGGCCAGCATGACTAGGAACTGAGGGTAACCCCCTAGCCATAGGGAGCTGGTCCACTAGTCTCAATATGTTGGACTCAGACAGGCTCTTAGGAGCTCATACAGAACATATGGAGGGCGATCTCAGAGGTCTGGCTTCCAAGAAGGGACTAGGTGGCATATCCTCGAATGGGTTGATGGATGGAGAATATTGTGTTCATGGTAGTTGAACTAGCTTCAGTACCGAGGAATTGATCGGTGCTGAAGTGGGAGTATTCAGTTCAGAGGAACGTTTGGTCTTCAGTGTTGGTAATTCCACTGGTGCCGAGGAGCTCTTTGGTACCAAGGATGGTTTGGGGAATTTCTTTGTCGGTTCCGAAGATTTTGGAACCGACGAAGCCCTTTTCCTCAAAGCAGAGGAAGATGAGGAAGAAGCACTAGTCTTAGGTCAAAGCTCAGATAAGGCCTCTTCAAATGTACATTTAAGGAGCCCTTTGAGGATAAATTTATTCTTCCTTTCAGTCAGGGTTCAAGTGGAGAACCCACAACATACTGAACAGTCCTCTTGTAGGTGTATTTTTCCTAGACAGTATACACATAGAGAGTGGTTATCAGAATTAGGCATCTTGCCTTCACATTTTTGACATCTTTTAAAACCTGAAGTGCCTTTACTAGGCTTAACAGATGAAATTTGTTTCTGATCAGACATTTTTCTATCAACTGACAATAACCATCACTAACGTTGCGCAACACAGGAAAGAGCAAAGAGTCAAGGTTTTTTTTTTTTTTATATTAGAGGAAAGAAAGAAAGAAAGAAAGAACAAAAAAAAAGAAAGAACGAAAGAAAGGAATTACAGAAGAATACCAGCAATGGTAATAAGAATACCCGAAGGTAAGAAAAGAAGTACCAGCAATGGTACGGAAGTTCTACCAATGGTAGGAAGAAAGGGAATTAAAGATTTTTAGAAATAAGCTAAGAGGACTGGGTAGCTAGCATGGAAATATAAGAATAAAGGTATTAAGAAATAAAAATAGCTAAGAAAAAATTTAACAATTACTCACTGAAAAGCCAAGGCTCGAGAGAAGGAAAAAACTGACGTGTCTGGTCTGCAAAGCGGCAAACAAAATCTGAGGTAATATATGTGAGGAGCATTATTGGTAGTGCCTGGCTTGAGAGTTTGGAGAGCATGAACTGGAAGATATGGCCAGAACCCACTGTGAAGGACTGGGTGAAGATTAACATCAGATCCACAAATTTTATGAGGTGTAGACTAAAAATATGAGGCAAAAAGCTGGACATTCTGCGAAAATCTGGACAGTTGACAGATATGGTTCCCAGTGGGAGTGGGTGTGCACCAGGGTTCAGCTGTGAGCCCACGGCTGTTCATACTGGTGATGGACTACATTAGTAAACAGGTCAGAGGGTACAGATCAACAAAGTTGCTGTATGCAGGTGATGTGACATTACAGGCAGACTCTGAGCAAGAACTTCGGCAAAGAATAGGGGAATGAAATGCAAGACTGAAGGCACATGGGATGAAACTGAGTACAACTAAGAGAGCTGTAATGGCAACAAATGGTGGAGTTCAGAAGAATCTGTAAATTGAGATAGAAGGGAAAATAGTGGAACAGGATAACAGCTTCAAGTATCTGGGAGGGTGGTTGAGGAGAAGGAAGTCTGAATGAAGAGGTCAAAACTAGAATCAGAGGAACTGCAGCCAACTGGCGCAGAGTGTCAGGGGTAGGGTATGACAGAAGAATGGCAAAGAAGCTGAAAAGCAAGGTGTACAAAACAGTGATGTGACCAGTACTACTGCATGGTACAGAAACCTGGGCAGTAAAGGCAGAGCAGTTGAGGAAGCTAAAGGTGATGGAAATAAAGTGCCTGAAATGGCTGGTAAGATGCACACTGAGGGGCAGATGAAGAAATGAGCAGAAGCCAAAGTAGCTCCAATTGCAGAAAAAAAATCAAAGTGAACAGATTATGGGGGTTCAAGCACATGTGCAAAAAAGCAGAAGACAATCTGGTGCAGAAAATTTGGGGCAAACAGGAAAAAGGTAAGAGGAAAAGAAGGCGTCCAGTAAACAGGTGGATGGATTGTGTGAGAGAAGACCTATGACAGTCAGTCATGAGTGTTGAAGAAGGCAGGAGACTGACACTGAGTAGAGAGAGATAGATGGCAACAGCTGACACGACACCCCAAGCCTATGTAGAAAATGGGAAAAAGGGGGTTGGTGATGATGATGATGATGTTAGCCTCCTGACAAAATCCCTCAACTCAGTGTCCTCACTAATTTTAGTCCGTATTTCTTTAGTAGCCTGCTATCCGTTTTGCATCTCTGTATAACTTGAAGCTACTAATTTTCTTATACAGCTCTGTCATGTTTCTCCCATTTCTTCACTTCATCACCTTATTGTTGTTAGCCCCTTTGTCCCACCATTCTTTTTTTATTCTTTTTTTATTCTTTTTTTACTAAGTAATACTTTTTTCGTAGGCTGGCTTTCCCTTATTACACAACTGGACCTGCTACAGATACTGGAATCAGAAACTAAATGAGTCAAACCTATCAAAGCATACACCTAATAAAACTGCAGGGGATATCTCTTTTATGTACGTACCATAAAGAAACTATGTTTTAGCACTTTTTCCTATAACTATTACAAAGTTCCCAATGCAACATGCCAGCATGTGAGCAGTTTTCTGGACTGTGGATTCACAGTAAGTGCTGTGAATTGCAGTAACATTCATGTAATCAGTTTATAACTTCAAATTACCAATAAATAATAAAGAGAGATAATATGTTACTAATAAATAATACAGATTTGTTACCCAGAAAATGTCATTATTAATAAGATAAAGAATGACAATTCAGAAAAGTAGTTAACTGCGAGCTACGTTGCAAACTTAAATTACTAATAGCTCAAAATGTAAAGCAGCAATAAATCAGAAAAGTAATTGCCAAATTACTGATTCAAAAAATGTAATTATAAATAAATTAGTAATGACTCAGAAAGTAATTAGAAAGAGGATAGCTAGAATTATAGAGAAAATAATTTATGAATTTGATATTCAACTGAAGAATGAAAAATATTAATAACATAATTGTCTGGTATGTGTACACATCTGGCTCTGTACCCTCTTGGTTGGTTTTATGTTACAATAAAGGAGTGCACTGAAGCACAAGTCGGACTTGCATCCAGACTCACTGAGCTGGCATGATTTCTAATGTTTACATTATATTATACTGTGAGAAGGTGAAAGGAGACAGTGTGTTTATCTAGTCTGTCCATGTCAGCACTGGTTTCCTCTCCCCTCAGGCTGCCCCACATCCTCCTGAATGGCTGTACATTAACAAACCACAATCCCCTCAGGCAGTCTGATCCATCAGTATGCAGCTAAGTGCTAAACTACTTTATAAGGTGCAAGATGAAATGAGAATATTTCAGATATACCCAATGGTTCCCCCGCCCTCCTCTGTCCTTGAAGTTTAGTTCCACTCCTTCTCTCTGTCTCCCCTAGTTTATAATGAATGTAGTTTCAGCAGTTCCAGATACTGTACTGATCTCAGGCACTTTATCTCCATCACCTCTACCTTTCTCAACTGCTCTGCCTTCACTGCCCATGTTTCTGTACCATGCAGTAGTACCAGTCACACCACTGTTTTGTACACCTTACTTTTCAGCTTCTTTGTCATTCTTCTGTCATACACTACCCTGACACTTTGTGCCAGTTCGCTGCAGTCCTTCTGATTCTAACTTTGACCTCTTCATTCAGACTTCCCTTCTTCTCAACCGCCCCTCCAGATACTTAAAGCTCTTAACCTGTTCCACTATCTTCCCTTCTATTTTGCTTTTTCTGATTTCCCCAATTTGCTGCCATTACCACTGTCTTATCTGTACTTAGTTTCATCCCAGGTTCAGGCTCCTAGGCAGTGAGACATTTCCCTGTGGTACAATTGCCTAGGAATACATGGCTGAAGTGACATTCAGTTGCAGAGACACATGGCTATTTGCAAATTCACTGTGAACAAAGAGAAGCACATGCTGCCATGCTCACAACTTTAATAGCCAAATGCATGGAGGCAGAAGAAGTAATGAGTGTTGTGCTCAGTGTACAATACATACTTATATAACTACAACATGTAGAAGTGTGCTACAGCAAATCTTTCAGGCTACTGTAGTCACATTTATGCTCCAGTATGTGCTTTAGGTAATGTTCCCTAAAGATTGTGAAGGGGGTAGTGGTCTACACACACCGATTATAAAGACACTGCCCATTGTGCACTGCATTTTTACAGCCACTGACATGCCCTCTGGCCAGCCTGCTGCTGATGCTTGCCATATTGCCTGCTGTTTCATGTTCCCTTATGGACCAAGGACATTGTTTTCCCCGTGTGCATTTGGTTATTGAGGTTGTGGGCATGATAACACATTCTTCTCTTTGCTCACAGGGAATTTGCAAACAGCCATATTTCTCTGCAGCTGATTGTCATTTCAGCCATGTGTCCCCATTCAAATGTACCACAGGAAAATGTCTCGCTGCCTAGACACCTGAACCCTTCATCCCTTGTGCCTTCAGTTTTGCATTCTCTTCCTCCTATCCTTTGCTGAAGTTCTTGTTCAGAGTCTGCCTGTAATGTCA
Organism: Protopterus annectens; assembly: GCF_019279795.1. Lineage (NCBI taxonomy): Eukaryota > Metazoa > Chordata > Ceratodontiformes > Protopteridae > Protopterus > Protopterus annectens. The sequence goes on from NC_056749.1 coordinate 88,353,355, forward strand.
CATCATCTGCATACAGAAACTTTGTTGATCTGTCCCTTCTGACCTGTGTGCTAATATAGTCCATCACCAGTAGGAACAGCAGTGGGCTCAGAGCTGATGTACACCCATTCCACTGGGAATCCCTCTGTGAGACAGAACACTGTTCGTACTTGAGTCTCCCATACTTACCAACTTAAAAAGACAGACTTAGATAAACTAGAAGCATGCTATTATAAAATAGCAAAATTCACCACAAATTCTTCACAAAGGACACACACTTGCCCTCCCCTAAGAAAACTCTCTTGGCTAGAATTCCCTCATCTCCTGACATATAACCAGTTAACTCTCTTGGCTAGAATTCCCTCATCTCCTGACATATAACCAGTTAACCCCTGACATATAACCAGTTAACTCTCTTGGCTAGAATTCCCTCATCTCCTGACATATAACCAGTTAACTCTTTTGGCTAGAATTCCCTCATCTCCTGACATATAACCAGTTAACCCCTGACATATAACCAGTTAAATCCTGACATATAACCAGTTAACCCTCTTGGCTAGAATTCCCTCGTCTCCTGACATATAACCAGTTAACTCTCTTTGCTAGAATTCCCTTGTCTCCTGACATATAACCAGTTAACCCCTGACATATAACCAGTTAACCAGGCTCACAAAATACATAATCAGTCTGATAAGATCCCAACTCTCCTTAGTTTAAGCCAACCTTATTCCAACAACCATACACTTCACTCAACAAATAATTCACTATTACAGGTCAGTAAATAAAATAAATATACAACACAGCAGGAGACTCTCTATATTTGTGCCATGTACCAAAAATCTGGAACACACTTCTTCACTTTATCAGAACCACTAATAAATTAGCAAAATTTAAAAAATAACTCAAACATTAATCTGACGGAAGGCTCTGCTCATGTAATAGTCCAGGCTAACTCTAAACAACTAAAATCTCTTACTTACATCCATCCTCCTGTCCTACACATATCTAGAACCTTGAGATATAAGCCATCTCAGTAACATAACACCATCTAACTACTGCCATCGAACCCCCTCCTTTCTCCAGCCTTTCCCAATTGTGTTATTCATGCCTTGGCTACTACCACTGTATAAAATTTCATTACAGCTATGTTTTTAAGTAATGGTTTGTATTTTAACTATGCTAGAGCTTTCTCCCCAGGCCTCCACTGAAATTGGGCCTTGCTCAGTCGGACTTTCCCGGTAGACAAATGTAAAATAAAATAAAAATAAATAAATTGGGTCCTTGTACATAGCCTGCAGTAATTCTACCAATGTTTCTGTGACTTTGGACTGTCACAATACTGCCCAAATCAGCTCTCTTGTGTCTTTGTCATAGGTTCATAGATAGGTAGTAGGCTATCGGCCCAAGGGCTTAAGTAAGCCTAGCCAACAAGATTCCCTGGCTTACACCACCCAAGAAAGTTATTTTCCTGTACCCCTGTCGAGCAGAGCCACAGAAGTGATCCCCGGGGTGTATTTCCTATTTCCCATCCAGTCGTCAAGATTTTTCTTGAAAAGTGCTAATGAGGAACTTTGTTTGACATAGATGAGTAGCTTGTTTCAGAGTATGGGAAGTCTCTGGGACAGGAATCTATCCCTCCAGCATGTCCTGTTTATTGTGGCGACAAGGTTTAGGTCCCTAGAGCGTGTAGCTCGGAGGGATTGGGATTTCTTTAGGTGTAGCATGTCCAACAGCTCTGGGTTTGACATAGCTTTATATGTTAGGCAGAGATCACCTCGGAGTAGGCAATATGCTATGGAGTAAAGCTGGAGTTTTTTGAGACGGTCAGTGTAGGGCATCTGTTTGAGGCCAGTAATCCTCTTTGTGAGGTACTTCTGTAGCCTTTCCAGCTGCTGCAGATGTCTTGTGAGGTACATTCCAAAAGGGGCATTGTACTCTATAATGGGTCTAATGACTGTTGAGTAAAGGGGAACAATGACCTCTTTTTTCCTGGATGAGAACCCTTTTGTGATTAGGTGTGCCATGTAGAAGGATTTCCTGACTACTGTGGCAATGTGATTATCAAAGGAGAGACTACTGTCCACCTGGGTCCCAAGGTCTCTTATCACACATTCGGCATTAAGTAGACTGTCGGCTATGTGGTAGTTCATGGGTACAGAGTTTTTACCAAAAGGGATGACAATTCACTTTTTGGCATTGTGCTTGAGGCCATGGCTCTGACACCAGGCATCTGTCTCAGTGAGGCCCTTCTGTAGGATGTCCACATCATTTGGGGACTCGACTATGGCTCCTAGTTTGCAGTCATCTGTGAACTTCATTAGCCAAAGGCCTTCTGTGTTAGCCTGTACTTCAGAGAAGTAGATACCAAACAGGAGAGGTCCCAGGACTGAACCCTGTGGTACTCCACTTGTCACTGTCATATGCTTCCTCCAAGTCTAGAAATGCCCAGTTGGACTCTATGCTCATGTCTAGTTTCTTCTCAGCTGTCTGTCTGACTGTAAACATCGGGTCAGTTGTGCTGCATCCATACTGCTCCTCTTACTTTCTACTACTCTGTGCATCCATTTATCATTCACCTTCTCCAGAACTTTCATGCAATGTGACAGGAGTTTAATACTCTGTACTGCCCACAGTTGTGACTGTCCCCTTTGTTCTTGTACACTGGCACATGTATGCTTATTTTCCAGTCATCTGGGACACACCTCTCTCTCTCCACACTGCTATTATTACCCTCAGGAGCCATTTCTCCCCTATCTCACTCAGCATCGTTATCATATCGACTGTGCCCTCATCTCAGCCTGCTGCTCTCCCTCATTTCATTTGCCTTAGTGCTGTTCTTACTTCTATGATGGGCTCCTCTTCTTCTCAGATCATAGGCTGTGTCCGGGGCAATACAGCTTCTGTGGGATTTTCTACATTTAGAAACTGCTGGAAGTATTCCTTCCATCTGCCTTTGATGTCCTGTGGACTGGCAGCAGGCTGCTGTTGGCATTTTGTATGAAGGATATCAGCAACACCCTGATCACCAGTCCACAGGACATCAAAGGCAGATGGAAGGAGCACTTCCAGGAGCTTCTAAATTCAGAAAACCCTTAATGATCCTTTCTATAACTTACAGATGAGATTGGTCAGGCTTACGGGTCTATAATTACCTAAGTCCAGTGAAGCCCCACCTTTGTGCAAGGAAATGTTTGTTGTTGAAAACCATTCCTCTGGAATGAAGCTTGTTTTTTTTTTAAGTTTTATTAAAGTCATTACTGAAACATACAATTATTAACATAGAATTGAACATACTTTATAATGAATTAAAATAAAAATCAAACTTCTAATATAACAGATCAAAAAAAGACAATGAACTATATACAAAGATGTTCACTATACTATATACAAATAAAACAATTTAGATTAAATGTATGAGCTGACTAATAAATTCAAGTTATTGATTTTCTAATAAATCAATTATATTCAACCATTGGTTATATATTGCTGTATTCCTAGAAGATCTAGACTTGATTTTCAATGATTCTAACCTGAATACTTCCAAGAGAAGATCTTTAAGGTTTTGAAAAGAAGGAGAGTGTGATGATTTCCAATTTCTGGTAATTTCTTTCCTGGCTATGGACAGTACAGACCAAATAAGTGAATATTTGCTTGATTTTACACAGGATGGAATTGGTGAATTAAATAAAACAAATGACTTTGTAAGTAGGAAATTGTCAGTGAATATTGCTTGTAAGAAATTCTTGATATCTTCCCAATATTTTTTCATATATGAACATTCATAGAAAATATGTTCCCAATCAGCATTCTGAACCTCCAAACATCTCCAACATAACATATCTTCTTTATACATCTTATCTGTTTTATGTGGAGTGATGAATGATCTATTTAAAAATCTCCAGGTAAACATTCTCCATTTAACTGAAGTAGTAGTTTGACCTGCAGACTGAAGAAAATTCAATGCATCCTTATCTGAGGGGTTATAGTTATTAATTTCAGAAAAAATATTTCCAATAATTATCAGGGAATATATCTAAGTCTGATCTGATAGTTTTATGTATATATATATATATATATATATATATATATATATATATATACATAAATATACATACATATATATATATATATATGTATATATATATATATATATATATATATATATATATATATGTATATATGTATATATATATATATGTATATATATATATATATATATATATATATATATATATATATATAATACACAGATGACTCCACTTTGATTTGTAAAGCAACCACTTTATCTGAACTCCATGCCATCACCCAATCAGTATTCAACCAAGTAGAAAACTGGTTCCAACAACATCATCTCCTCCTTAACGCCAAAAAAACCAAACTATTACTATTTACTCCAACTAACAAATCCACCCCACTAGACTTCTCTATTACCTCCATCGATGGTACTATCATAGCTCCTGACCCAACTACAAAACTCTTAGGTGTATTGATTGACCACAACCTCAACTTTGACACTCATATCAATGCCACCATCAAAACTGTAAACAGAAAACTTGGATCCTTATATAGGATAAAACCTTTTCTTATGCCAGAAGCCAGAACTACTATTGCCCAGACCCATCTGATCTCCACTCTCTTCTATGCCTCCCCAGTTTATACTAATCTTTCCAAAAGCAACCTAAACAAACTGTCTACTTCTTATAACAATATTGCCAGGTTTGCTACTGGGTCCTCATTTAGAACGCATCACTGTCTAAACCTAAAACTTCTAGGATGGCTTGAACTAAATAACCAGCTAAAATTTCAACAACTCTTCATTACTCATAAAATACTATACCAGCCTAGTAATACTCCTATTCTCAGTAGCCTTATCTCCCTCTACACAAACCTTTCTAACCTTCGCTCAGCAAATAAACTACTGGTTACCTCCCTGAAATCCCACAACAAGGCAGGTTATTCTCTTTTCTCTAATTCTGTGGGGAAGATTTGGAACAAACTTCCCACTAAACTTACATCTCTTTCATCATTACCTCTATTTAAAAATCAACTAAAAATTCACTTAAAAACACAATGGCTTTGTCCTTGTACTAATCCTGACTAACCCCCCTCCCCACCATAACCTTTTCTATATATCTCCTCCTTAACCCACTTTGAAGTATTTAGCAATTTCATCACTCTTCCCCGTCCTAGTATCTTATTCCCATCATGCTATCACTGAGCATGCTCCTTACTACATATTCCTTCTTCAGTGAACTCTTATCTTCCCACCTCGTACATAAACTAATCTATTTCTTACACTATGACTATAATTACTTCCTCATGTACTTATCCTCCATAATTTCTCCTACTTCCCTGTCCTCCATAATTTCTCCTACTTCTCTGTGTTATACACCTTTCATAACCTTTTTATACACCTTTCATAACCTTTTTATATGATTTCAAAGGCACATTCATACCCATATGTTCATAGGTTAGTACTAGGCTAACTGCCCTTGCGAGCCATTGTAAGCCTAGCCAATTATCCCTTGTGAGACTCAAACCCTGAACCTTGTGTTTGTAAGGCAAACATCTTAACCATTAGGCCACCCTCCTAACCCCATTATACTAATATTGAATGATCTATCTCTTTCCCTTGGTCATAATACTGTATTTTACCTTATTAAACAGTGTACTCAAAATCTGTATATTTTTAGTTCTGTATAACTTAAGTTGATGAAGAAATTCTTATTTACTTTACATATTGCATGTATCTTTTTTGTATTGTCTTGATTTTATCTAGTTTAAAAGTGGAGCTTTTCTCCCCGGGCCTCTACTGAAAATGGGCATGTATCCAGTTTGACTAGCCCGGTCAACAAATGTAAAATAAAATAAAAAAATAAATAAATATGACAGGTTAATTTTAATTAAATTGTTCTGTTGAGAACAAACAATTAAATATTGAATGCATTTGGGAATTAAATTTTTAACTGAAGAAGGTATTAAATTAAGTTTATTTTTGATATAATTTCTAGTTTCTTGTAGGTCAAGCCATAGTGAGGAATCAAGGTAATTTTCTTCCAATACATGAAGCTTGTTTTGAAGATGATATTGAATAGCTTCTGTAAGAGATCAGATAATTCATGTTTCATAGACAGCCTGGTGTGTTATCTGGACCTATAGATGTAATGTACACTTGGTCATAGATAGTGCCTTCAGAAAGTATTATTTGGAGGTTTGAAGAGGGTGTAGGTGCTGTTATGAGATTTGAGAATATTGCAGGGGAGAGGAGGAGTGAAGTTTGAGCTAAATGTATCTGCTAGTAGATTAGCTATAACATCTGAGTCTGAGTATGTGATATCCTTCACTATTAAACAGCCCTGCACAAAGCTGAATATCCTTTCTGAGATTTTTAACATAATTAAAGAAAGCTTTGTGGTTTTCCTTCCCCTGGGCGGCTATTTTTTTATCTCATATCTGTTTTTGGTTGATTTGATCAGGGTCCAGAATCTTTGTTTAGTTTAGCAAAAGCGTTTTTGTCATCTTGAGAGTTAAATTTATTTTTGTGTGCAATGATTTTTTTATAGAGCCTGTTTATATGTGGGTTCCTTCAGAAGAATTTATTTTTGTGTGCAATGATTTTTTATAGAGCCTGTTTATACGTGGGTTCCTTCAGAAGGATTTATTTTTGTGTGCGATGATTTTTTATAGAGCCTGTTTATATGTGGGTTCCTTCAGAAGGATTTATTTTTGTGTGCAATGATTTTTTATAGAGCCTGTTTATATGTGGGTTCCTTCAGAAGAATTTATTTTTGTGTGCAATGATTTTTTATAGAGCCTGTTTATATGAGGTGGGTTTCAGAAGGATTGATTTTTGTTTGTGCAATGATTTTTTATAGAGCCTGTTTATATGTGGGTTCCTTCAGAAGAATTTATTTTTGTGTGCGATGATTTTTTATAGAGCCTGTTTATATGTGGGTTCCTTCAGAAGGATTTATTTTTGAATTTGGGTTGCCTTTATTTCTGAGGGGGTGTTGATGCATCTTTGTAACTATTTCCTCGTGCGTACAGTTTGGAAGTGAAGGATTCTGTATAAGCAGGGGAGTCTCCAAGATGGAAGAGGATGTTGAATTTAGGCAGGTCTTCATTCAGTTTTAGTAGATCAGCCTTTGCATAACCTCTGAATACCCAGTTATTGGAAGATGCTTCAAGCTTCAGTATTATGGTGACTGCAATTGACTTGTGCTCTGTGTTGACCATGGAGGAAATAATAATTGGTGGTGAAAGTTGCCCCATATTTCTAAGGACCAAGTCTAGGATTTTATCCCCCCTGGCTGTGGTGTGGACTAACTGAGCCAGAGAGTTTGTATTGATGAAGTTCACAAGCCTTTTTAGATCACTGAGTAGACTTCAATGCGTTATCAAGTTATCAGTCAGACAGACCATGTCCACCTCCACCTCTACTCCGTCAATTATGTTTACTGTTACTTGCCGATTGAACTGCATAAAACTTGACTGATAGCTTTTTTTTGTCACTCTGACCATGCTGGCCTCTGTCCTGAAGCAGGCTGTAAAACTGAAAGCTCGCAGTCTTTCTCTCAATATCTTCTTCCCCACTTTCCCAGCAATTACTGTCAGTCCAACAAGCCTCTAGTCTGGACTGGTCTTGTGTCTTCCCTTACAAAGGAGGACAAATTATAGCACTTCCACATCAACTCAGGCTTCTTCAACAGTCAAAAATATGTTAAAAAATCTAAAACAATGAGCAAATACAGGAGATAGACCATTAAAGAACAGGAAAAAGCAGAGGTACTGAATTAGTACTTTGCTAAATTCTTCACAAAAGAAAGCAAAGGGATGGTACCATGATACCAGTGGGCAGAATCCAAGATACAGAGGATAGCATTTGATATGGAACTGACTCATTTCAGGATGGATAAGGTACATGGACCAGATGGGCTGCCTCCTACAGTCTTCAGAAATATGGTCACTGTTCGGGCAGACCCCCTGATACAGCCATTCAAGACGTGAATCAGTCATTGGAGAGATGTCTGAGGACCAAAGGGAAGCAAATGTGGTTCTTTGTACACAGGCAGCAACAGACTTATCCTAAAGGTACTGGCACTGGTAGATGAGGTTATGAAGGGAATCTTGAGAGGATGTCTGGTAATATTCCTAGAGGACAACAACCAACCAGTGGAAGTTTAAAGATTTGTCAGTCAAAACTGATCCAGTTTTATGATTTAATTAGCATTGAACTTATCAAGCAAGTATCAGCAGACATGGTCTACCATGACCTCAGCAAGGTCTTTGATTTGATCTAACATACAAGCCTGATAGGAAACTTTAGGGATTCAAGGAAGGAGCAAGACAAATGAACTGGACTGCTGCATGGCTGAACACAGTCCACAGTGTGCTGTGCTGAGAACAGCATGGTCACAAATTAGCATTGTGCTGGGAGGAACATTGTCATAAATTAGCGCTGTGCTGGGAGGAACATGGTCACAAGTTAGGGATGAGTTGACAGGAAAATGGTCCCAAGTTAGGAAGCGAATATTGGATTACTGCAGTGGTTTGTCTAGGATCCAGTACTCTTCAGTGTGTGTAATCTGAGAAACATAGGAGGGAAGAGACAAAAGGATCAGTGTCTTTGTTAATGACACCAAGATAGAGGCAGCAGGGAAAGGGTTGGTGGCAGAGTGTAGAAAATGCTTAGAAAAGACTGAACAAATAGGAAGAAAGGTGGCAACTGAGGTTTTGTGTACACAAATGCAAAGTCCATTACTTGCGCCACAGATGCCCTGGTGAGAATAACCAGCTGGAGTAAGCAGATCTGATGGTAAAAATGCAGGAAATGTTTCACTGTTTTTCAGAAGCAGAGTAAAGGCAATGGAAGCAGCAAGCAGAAAGCAGTAGTGTGCCTAATTCTCCCAGTACAGCTTCTGTGGGGTCAAGTCAAAAGCAATGATTTAGCGCAGGTACAGACAGTATTCGTACCTTTGTACTATCCAAAATTTTTAAGAATGTCCAGATTTTTGCCTCATATTTTTAGTCTGTTCCTCATAAAATTTGAGTTTTTCTGGCAAAACATTGATGATTGAAATCACTAAATAATAGCAGACATTTGAGTTTCACACTTCATATCCCTAACAAAATGCATGCTAATACAAACACAAACCTTGTTATTCTAGCAATGTACTATCTTTAATAGCAATATTTAAAATTTCTCCCTGACTTTGGGCCTTCTATTCATCCATCCACAACTCCTTTTTTCCATTTTTGCACATGGGGTCAGAGTGTCACATGAGCAGTGACAATCATCTAGAGCCAGATTTATACCACTGGGTGGCTAGCCCTGCCACGGTAGTTCCTCCACACCACACACTCACATGCACACTCACACCTATGGCCAATTTAGAATGTCCAATCCACCTACTGCATGTCTTTGTAATGTGGGAGGAAAATGGAGCACCTGAGGAAACCCACGCAAACACAGGGAGGACATGCAGACTCTGCACAGAAGGCACCCCAGCCGAGAAATGAACCAGGGAACTTCTTGATGTGAGGTGACAATGTTAGCTGCTGTGCTAATGTGCCACCCATTATTATTATTATGGGCCTTTGTCTTCTATTATTTTTGGTTTTGTCCAGAATTCTTACAGTAAGAGACTGAGAGATATGCCAGTACCTTCCTGTCTAATTCTCCTGTGACACATTATTAGAACTGGATCATGTTTGACAGACTATGTCTTCTTGTAAAAAAAAAAAAAGTTCTTGTCTTGGAGATTGATGTCCTATAGGAAAGTAATCAGTATTTCCCACTGCATTCACTTTCCTTTCCACTGAGCCTTCATCACCCTGACTTTTACCTACTTTCATCTACCTCCCTACCCCCATTGAACTTGGGTACCACATTCTGTACGGCAAAACCACACAATACTGTATCATCAAAGGTTAAGCACTTTTGCCTTAACTGAGGTAAAATTGTTAATGGAATTTGTATGTGAGATTTTTTTTGACAGATACAGTGGAATATTTGAAAACAATTATTGCATGCATTAATGCATCCACTGATTTTTTTTTTTTTTTTTTAAGATTCACTTTTGGCTATTTGGAGAAAAAAATAAACTGCCTAGATGTTGAATTTTTTTAGGGTGTGAATGATAGAGGTTTTTGCTGTAATTTGTACCAAAACCCATATATTCAGGGGCGGCTCGTGCCATCGGACTGCCGGACTGCAGCCCCCCCAGCAAGAAAAAAAAAAGTACTTTTTAGTTATAACTTATATAATTTAATTTTTACTGTCTTTCTCTCATCAGCCGGCTGCTTTACGCCGACTGACTCGTCTGTGAGTATGAGCATGCGCACTTTCGATTTCCGGGTTTTAAAAAAATAAGTTTTTTTTTTCTCTTTCTCTAAGAGATCCACATAGAATTGGAAGGGGTTCGGACTGCCACGTCCGCAGGCACGTATATGATGTGGATGGGCTAAATGGCTGCTGATTGGTTGTTGCTCTCTTCCCGGGCTTTATGTGCTGGGAAAAGAGTGAGAAGCAAACAGTTGCAGCCAGTTTAGTGAGTAAACAGGCTGACCGGTTGTGGATTATTTTATTTGCTTGAAGGCCTAATTTCGTGACATGATACAGCAGCTGAAAAAGAAGTACAGAGTTTTTTTCTTCTTGGTGGTATGTGAAACACAGTACAATATGTAAATATAAATAATCAATATGATGTGTAAAGTATAGAGGAATAAGTTCACTGTTTTTGGGATTTAGGCTGCTGTAAAGAGGAAAATTTAAAGAGATCAGCTTTTGCATCTATTTTTTTTTCTGTTTCTTATTATATAATTTAAGACGTGGTAGTACTTTGCACATGCATAAAAATGATCTTACAAAAAAGGTTTACAGCCAGCTCTGAAACTCAGCTTTTCTAACTCTTTGATAGACTTTTTGTTGTCTGAGTTTGCATGATTAATAGCATCCTGTTCTCGCCATTTCAGTTAGTACTCACTGCTCATATTTTCATATGTTTACGTGAAAACTTACTCCGCAAGTATTTTATAACAAGGAAATAGGTCTGTGGATCTAAGGCCCTGGATGGCCAGTAGTAACCTAGTTGTAGAAATCAAATACCTACATGTGGATCACCATGATGTAACCTGCACCATGTAGTAATATATTTAGCCATGCCTCTAGCCTAGTATTACTGGCTTGGGTGAAAAAAATCATTTGTACATCTTTTTTTTGATAAAGTACAATTTTTAAAGACAGCATTATCCTCATAAACATCTTCAAAAAGTTATTATTCTTTCTTCTACTGTGAATCCCAATAGTGTTGATTTGTATGTACAAATGCTTAATACACTTACCAGTGTTTAATATTGATTTCAGTGACTAAAATTGTTTTGTTAAACATTTTTTATACTGTTCCATCTGCACTTCTACTTGCATTATCCTGGGCTGAGCCTGAAAATAGTCCAGTTGGATCAATGTTATAAAATAAATACAAACATACATATATACATACATATATATATATATATATATATATACACATACATACATAAAATGTTGTGCTTCATAATAAGCATTTAATAAACATTTGAGCTCACACATTAAAAGATATTTGCTCACTGTCACATACAAAGATGCATTCCTACAATAGGAACACTAGATTCTATTTGTAAACATTTGCCTATTTCTGCTCAGAGTATACAGGTAATAAAGCAAAGCATGACTTAACACTCAATTGTTTTAAGCTTCAATAGCAAATTTAGAATTGAGGAAACTGAACTGTTCACTGGTTGGATGGATGGTTGGATGGTAGAATGTGTGAATGGATGGATGTATCATTGCATGGAGGCATAACCTGAAAGGCATATGAATTTTTGACAGGGCTACAAGTAAGAAGCTGAACGTGCTGCTGGACAGTGAAAAGTAACCACATTCTGGAAGGGCAGAAGGGTAGAATGAATAATCTATAAGGCATTGCCTGCACTGATATTGGCTCAAGTGGCATACAGATGATACAGCTGCCAGAGATGCTATTATCAGCACTGTTTATTACCCTATAACTGTGCCTTCAAGTACACAGTGTGACCTTTAATCAGGATAACTGATTTAGGAGGAGGGAAGTCAAGGTGACACACCCAATAAAGGCAGAGCACCAGCAACATTACCAGTATCCCCGTTTTTGTCATTAGATGCAATAAGTGCATCATACCTGAGTAAAGCTCACATAATAGCAGAGATTTTGTACTGTGATAACACATGATTACAATGTAAAACAGAGACAGCACTTGTCTGATACTCAAAATAGCAATGGATCTGAATGGTTTTACAGAAGAAATGGAGTAAACAGCATCACGTGCAACTAATATTTTAACTGAATATGTTTTTATGCAGTCTTAATTCCGCTGTGGTACAGCAGTAGCGCTGTTGCCTTACAGCAAGAGGTTCTCCCGTTTGATTCTCAGCAAGTGTGCGGGGAGTGCCTTCTGCGTGGAGTCTGCATGTCCTCCCCACAGGTGGAGTGGAATTCCGAAAGACATGCATGAATGGGCGTGCCTTCATTGAAGGTTGGGAGTTGAGCTGGCAACTCAGCACCGTGAAAATCCACTGCCAATCATTAGCGAACCGGAGTTCTGCTGTGGCGACCCTTAACCAGGAAAAGCCGAAAGACAACAACAATAACATGTTTTTATGCAGGCTTGCTGTCACATAAGGCTCTCCATCAGACGTATATCTGTGGAACCTGGAAATAACCATAAAAGTACAAAATAACCATCATAGAGTACAACTCCCCATTTGGGATGTACCTTACAAGACACCTGCAACAGTTGCAAAGACCACAGAAGTACCTTACCAAGAGGATTACTGGCCTCAAACAGATACCCTATGCAGCTCAACTGAAGAAACTTCAGCTGTACTCGGTTGCATACCGCCTACTCAGAGGTGATCTCTGCCTGACATACAAGGCCATGTCCAACCCAGAATTGATGGACATGCTCCACCTAAAGAAAACCATATCCACATGCTCTAGGAATCTAAACCTCACTACAATAAATAGGACGTGCTGGAGGGATAGATTCCTGTCCCAGAGACTTCCCATGCTTTGGAACAAGATTCCAATCTACATTAGGCAGAGCTCCTCGCTAACACTCTTCAAGAGAAACCTTGACTAGTGGATGAGAAACAGAAAGTTTACCTCGGGGATCACTTCAGTGGCTCTGCTGGACAGAGGCACAGGGAACTAATCTAAGGGGCGGCAAAAACCAACACTTTCTGGCTAGGCTTATAAATGCCTTCAGGCAGATAGCCTAGTACCTACCTATGAACCTCTGAACCTAAAAGCAGTACAACACAGTAACATGCAAGAACTGGCATTCAGTGGTCCACGTTTCTAAAACTTAACTACAGTCATATATTCAATTAAAACTTGTAGCATTCCTGAAGGCATTTTGCATCTTAAACAGCAATGCATTATGAAAATTTAGGTCAAGACAGAAATCAACAAAAAAAAAAACTCTAAACATAAAATGTTAAGACATCCCAACCATTTAGTGAGTCAAAATATCATAGCAACAGACATGTTTTCTGGGGCTAGCATGCAGTCCGGGAGAACATGAAAGAGTCTAGCCTAAATTCTTAACTGGCTCAAAGCATTATCTGGTTAATTAACTCACTCAGTGTCATACAGTACACAGATGAACAATGACAGAATCAAACCATATATTACAGGAAGTAGCTTGTAAACAGCCTTAGTCATATGTGTTAACTGACAGACTTTTATTAAATGTCAAGGATGGAAGCTTTTATTAAATATCAAAGATCGAAGGTGAAATCAGGGTTAACAGTACTAACATTTGCAGTTGCTATACTCTTGGCATATTGCCATTGTGGATGCAAGTATATAATTGGTAAAAAGAAATAGAATGAAACAAAATATTGTCAGTTGTGCACCAACCACTTTACCGTTGCAGTCATTGCTAGTGAAGCATGCTGAAGATGAACAGTTCAGCCAGAAAATTATGCAGCCATAGAAAGTGCAAAGACTTGGAAATGTGCACTGTGAAATTTAACAACTTGCTACTCTATTTTATTGAGTAATTTATGATGACATAGGAAGGTCAGCATAAATATCTGACTGAAACATGTACAGTGCCAAATGCAAGAGTGGGACTCCATTATAATGTATGAATACAACAAAATCGACAACAGCCAATTTAACTGACGTTTCACGGGGTTGATCATCATGAGCATCGCTTCACTATGTAGCTCTGAGCAACAAATGTCTTGGTTTTCATCAGACTGGATTGTATTACTATTCCAGGTAGCTGGCTTAATTTTCAAATTACTGCGATGGCAATGCATCTTTAGGGGTTACTGAACTCCTGAGTGCCCTGTCCTTTAGACCGCCTGAGCTGGTGGTGACTCAGATGGATGTAAAAGATCGCATGGCACTTATCCACAAACCATCTATAGAATTCCTGAAAAGATGCTACTAGCCCCGTGTGACTAACTTGGTGACAAAGGACTAACTAACTAACTAGATATGTGTTAAATCTCCTTCATTATACAAGTGTATGCAGCTACTGCTACTAGCAAAATTCCATATCTGTAATAATGTGTAATAGGTTATAATCTGATAGTGACTGACCATGTTGAGGGTTGGCATAATAGTTAAGGTGTTTACTTCAGAGTCACAAAGGGCAAGGTTTGATTCTCACTATGGCCAGTTTCTGGTTGGGTGTTGGCATGAGATTAAGTTGTCTACTTCATAGACACAAGGTATAGTCTTCAGTTCTAATCATTAGTCACTGACAGGTCATTGGTTAGATGTGTAGTAGTCTGCAGACTAATTGCCAAGTATTTACCTATGAATCAGTTTGCAAAGTGTATCTTTCCTAATGACACTAATGCTGTTCAGTAAGAGTTGACACACAAGCAATAATGCCTGGCATGGTATTATTATGTAAATCACACCTACCCAGGGATGTGGTTTTGGACTCTATATCAGTGGAAGGGCATTATTTACACAATAACACATGGCCTATTGGGCAATATTATCTGCCATTATTATGCTTACAGAATGGGATAGCTATTAAATTGTTTTGTATTTTTTTTAATTACTATATATATATTTTTTAACATTTATGCTGTAAAATAGTTCCTCTGCCTGTTTCAAATTTGCTGTAGTATGTTTAACTGTTATTAGAGTAGAGTATTTTACATTCAAAATATATGTTTGGTAAGTCTTTAATGTTGAGGCACTTTATTTCTCTCTCATACATGCACATGTACAAGTGTGCGCGCACACACACACACACACACACACACACACACACACACACACACACACACACACACACACACACACACACACACACGCGTGCACTCAGAAGTACCTTTAAAAACACACATGATTACTCTCAGTTAATAGTACCAGCCATTGGAAGTTTCATACCTTTATACGTACCAATTGTTCAGATTTTTGCAGAATGACCAGATTTTTTGCCTCATTTTTTTGTCTGTTCCTCATAAAGTTTGTGGTTTGATGGCAAATCATTGAGGGTTGAAAGTACTAAATAATGAGGTATATTTGAGTGTTAGAATTTCATATGCTTCAAAAAAATGCATGTTAATGTAATTCCTGTTATTATAGCAATTTTCTAGCTTTACAAAAGCAATATTTAAAATCTGTCCCTATTTTTGAGTTTTTTGCCCCTATTTTAGGCTTTGTCTTGATATCTTGGGCTAAGAGTTTGAGAGGTATGCATACCTCTTAATTGTAAATGACTTGCATCCACTACTAGATTGATCTCACACACATGCACACACTTCCATTTTCATGCATGCAAGCACCCATACATGCACACATGCAGACAGAAACATAAGCGCACACACACACACACACACACACACACACACACACACACACACACACACACACACACATATCCACACACACAGACTTCTTCATACAGTCTCATTCATGCATCCTACAGAGAGAGAGCTACAGAGTGTGAGAGAGAGAGAGAGAGACACACACACACACACACACACACACACACACGCACGCACACACACGCACACACACACACACGCACACACACACACACACACACACACACACACACACACACACACACACACACACACACACACACACACACACACACAAAATTTAGCAGCAGTTGATCTACATTCTTTTGTGTACATCAATCATTTTAGAGTTCCAATGGGTATGCCATTCTGCATATGATCTTTACATCTATCGCTACTCTGAGTAGCTATTTTCAGGTATTTAGTACCCTTTCTGTAAAGAAATGCTTTGTCATCTTATGCTTGATTCTACCTTCCAGTTTTATCTATTGTACTCTACTTGTTGTCCAACAGCTTTTCTAATGATCATAACCTATATCACTATTCTGATCCTGTAAATTATATACATGTCTTGTTTATTTTTATACTACATTCACTAAGATCCTAGGCCAAATAGCCCCCTTAAGAACAATTCGGACTAAGCTTCACTCAGCTCCATGCCTTACCAAGTCCACTAGAGCCCTACTAAAATCCAGAGACAATGCCTGGAAAACTTGGAAGAAGGACAACACAATTCTTTCCAAAGAAAATTATCAGTAAGCTTTAATAAGCATACTGTTAAAGAATTGCCAACATTGAAAGCCTTTCTGTTGTTGCCATGCAAAGAATACTTAACTAGATAATGTATAAGCCTTGGGTATTGAAATGCACATGACAGTATTTGTAATAAAGGACAGGATTACATTATTTTAAGAAGCTCATTACACTTGTTGGAGACTTCCAGTGATCTCTGAGGGCTTTACCCGTAAACTAAACAGAATGCCATTCATGTGTGGTCCATAACTTGTACAGTAATCCTTTAAGCAATGTATCTTGAGCTTGTTTCTTGTTTGCTTTTCATTTTTTACTTTGATCATGCTTTCATGAAACAAGTAGACAGTTGTCAGGCAGCAGGTCTTTTTTGGATAAGAAACATTTTTACAAGTGGGGGCATCACAGAGATTGCTACTTTCAGCATGTTACTTGGTACTTTAATAAAGCTGAATATAAATTATAATTAGAACTGCAGTGCAAGGAGAAGTGGTTTGAGTTGAGTGTTGCTTGTTTTTCTTATACTTGATTTTGACTGGCATTCCAGTAATGAATTTAAAAAGTAGTTTATTTTTTCATGCCTCACAACCTTTTTCTTTTCATCTAGATATTAAGCTGTCATGCAGCCATTGCATTGATATATTTTTATTCTTTTACGCTTCATTTTGTCTTGATTGGACTCTCATAATGACGGTTTGGCACCCAAGGCAGCGTACTTAATTAAAGTTAGTGTTTGTGGTTTTGAGCATAGCTCCTCTCCTTTCTAGTTGGCCACACCCCTTCCCATTGACCCCACCCGTTCAGCTGTCTCCTGCTGCCCCCCTTTGATTTGAAGTCACCAGCCGCCACTGCATATATTCAAACTCATTATTACATTTTAAGAGCTGTCATCCCCTAGCTCAGAAAAAAACACTGGTCAAAGAACAAATGGCTAGATTAGCTAGAATGGTCATTACAATGATAATTTTCTTAGAGAAATGGAAAAACTTGAAGGTATGCTTTACAGAGGAGGGTACCCAGGACCATTGGTCAGGTGTTTTTAAGATGAAGTAGTGAAAAAGAGAAGTGATGTTTATTATAAGCCCCTTTTGGGGAAGGTGATGGCTTGATTATACAGCAGCAGTGAAAACAATAGGAATACAGAGGTGACCTATATTATTTATTCCCAAAATGTAAAAAGGGTAATCCGGAAAAACTTGAATATTATAACTCGAAATGGAACTTGGGTCAAATATTGGGGCACATCCCACAATTTGCATTTAGGAAGGGATAGAACTTGAAAAATATAGTTAAAACAAAATAGATTGTAACCCATAACAATAATAATAACAGAAAGGTGGAAGGTATTTATAAATGTGGGGCATGTAGACAATGTTCATCTATTAATTTAGATAAGTTTTTAATGTTGATGGCTTTGGTGAAATCAAAGTCAATGAATATTATAATTGTAACACAAATGGCATAGTCTATGTTGCTGGGTATCAGACTTATTTGACTGTCTATGTAAAAGAAAACAGAGCATAGTCTTTTGGAGTGTATTTCTCAACATCTGTACAACATTAATAATAAGAACATCCTAAACGATGCTTTATAACGGGTCTATATGACTTGGTCGACAGTTCATATGATCGATTGTTTATTTGGTCGACAGTTCATTTGATCGACAAGCATTTGCCCCCTACCCCAATGTTGTGTGACCCTGGAGTTGATATATATAGTTAGAGGGGGGCACAGCCCCCCACATTGGGGGGTGTGGGGGGTGAAGCCCCCCACCTAAAATGCTTGTCGATCAAATGAACTGTCGACCAAATAAACAGTCGATCATATGAACTGTCGACCAAGTCATATAGACCCTTTATAACATATGTTTGTCTCTCTCCTACACAGAGTTTCTTGTTTAGTGCGATAGAAAAGATCAATATTCACCCCCGGGTGGGTTATGGAATTAAACATTGGAAATGTGTAAATTAAATGTGTAAATTAATTTAGCAGATTAGACTGAAAGCCAACTACCCAGCAGGTTTGAATAATGCTATTACTATTCAAAGTTGTTTAAGATTCAGTCATTAACAGCTTGAGTTAGGGTGAAATGTATGAGTTATTATGTAATAATTAAAATGTATTTTAAAGTATTTGTATTTCTGTTTGTACCATATTTATGGCTGTTGTAGGCTTGAACTGAATTGTTTAGGGTGGGATGTTTATGTATATGATTTATTGTTTCTAGATTAGGATCTTTTGCATATATTTTTTCATTCTAACAACAAATAATGGTTTTAAGAATAAGACTATACTTACTTGTATTTCATTGGGTTATTACAGGTATTCTAGCTTATAATGCTGATTAAGAAATTCATTTTATTGGATAACAGAATAAGATGTGAGAGATTTATTTTACTGGAAACAGAATAATATGACTATTTCAATGTAATTATAAATTAATGGGTGGATAGGAACAGAAAACCTCTGGATAAGTCTGTTTAACTAGGACAAAAAAATAAAAATTGAATAATAAAGTGTTGTGCAGATTCGCAGTATATAGTGGCATGCTTTATTTTTGATTACCGGTGTTTTGACACTGTGAGTTTTACTGACTGATTAGTTTCCAGGGTACTATATTTGTTTACTGTGGGTTTCCCTGACTGATTAGTTTCTAGGGTACTATATTTGTTTACTGTGGGTTTCACTGACTGATTAGTTTCTAGGGTGCTATATTTGTTTACTGTGGGTTTCACTGATGGATTAGTTTCTACAGTACTATATATTTGTTTACTGTGGGTTTCACTGACGGATTAGTTTCTAGGGTACTATATATTTGTTTACTGTGGGTTTCACTGACTGATTACTTTCTAGGGTACTATATTTGTTTACTTTGGGTTTCACTGACTGATTAGGTTCTTGGGTACTATATTTGCTTACTGTGGGTTTCATTGACTGATTAGTTTCTAGGGTACTATATTTGCTTACTGTGGGTTTCACTGACTAATTTCTAGGATACTATATTTGTTTACTGTGGGTTTAACTGACTGATTAGTTTCTAGGGTACTATATTTGTCTATTGTGGGTTTCACTGACTGATTAGTTTCTAGGGTACTATGTTTGCTGTGGGTTTCAGTGACTAGTTTCTAGGGTACTATGTTCACTGTTGGTTTCACTGACTGATTAGTTTCTAGGGTACTATATTTGTTTACTGTGGGTTTCACTGACTGACTAGTTTCTAGGGTACTATGTTTACTGTGGGTTTCACTGACTGACTAGTTTCGAGGGTACTATATTTGTTTATTGTGAGTTTCACTGACTGACTAGTTTCCAGGGTACTATATTTGTTTACTGTAGGTTTCACTGACTGACTCGTTTCTAGGCTACTGTATTTGTTTACTGTGGGCTTCACTGACTGACTAGTTTCTAGGGCACTATGTTTGTTTACTGTGGGTTTCACTGACTAATTTCTAGGCTACTATAATTGTTTACTGTGGGTTTCACTGATTGATTAGTTTCTAGGGTACTATATTTGTTTACTGTGGGTTTCACTGACTGACTAGTGTCTAGGGTACTATATTTGTTTACTGTGGGTTTCACTGTCTAGTTTCAAGGGTACTATATTTGTTTACTGTGGGTTTCACTGACTGACTAGTTTCTAGGGTACTATATTTGTTTACTGCGGGTTTCACTGACTGACTAGTTTCTAGGGTACTCTGTTTACTGTGGGTTTCACTGACTGATTAGTTTATAGGCTACTATATTTGTTTACTGTGGGTTTCTCTGAGTGACTAGTTTCTAGGGTACTATATTTGTTTACTGTGGGTTTCACTAACTGATTAGTTTTGATGGTACTGTATATTTGTTTATTGTGGATTTCACTGACTGATTAGTTTCTAGGGTACTATATTTGTTTACTGTGGGTTTCACTGACTGACTAGTTTCTAGGGTACTATATTTGTTTACTGTGGGTTTCCCTGACTGATTAGTTTGTAAGGTACTATATTTGTTTACTGTGAGTTTCACTGACTGATTAGTTCTAGGGTACTATATTTGTTTACTGTGGGTTTCACTGACTGATTAGTTTCTAGGGTACTATATTTGTTTATTGTGGGTTTTACTGACTGACTAGTTTCTAGGGTACTATATTTGTTTACTGTGGGTTTCACTGACTGATTAGTTTCTAGGGTACTATATTTGTTTACTGTGGGTTTCACTGACTGATTAGGTTCTTGGGTACTATATTTGCTTACTGTGGGTTTCATTGACTGATTAACTTCTAGGGTACTATATTTGCTTACTGTGGGTTTCACTGACTAATTTCTAGGATACTATATTTGTTTACTGTGGGTTTAACTGACTGATTAGTTTCTAGGGTACTATATTTGTCTATTGTGGGTTTCACTGACTGATTAGTTTCTAGGGTACTATGTTTGCTGTGGGTTTCAGTGACTAGTTTCTAGGGTACTATGTTCACTGTTGGTTTCACTGACTGATTAGTTTCTAGGGTACTATATTTGTTTACTGTGGGTTTCACTGACTGACTAGTTTCTAGGGTACTATGTTTACTGTGGGTTTCACTGACTGACTAGTTTCGAGGGTACTATATTTGTTTATTGTGGGTTTCACTGACTGACTAGTTTCCAGGGTACTATATTTGTTTACTGTAGGTTTCACTGATTGATTAGTTTCTAGAGTACTATATTTGTTTACTTTGGGTTTCAATGACTGACTAGTGTCTAGGGTACTATATTTGTTTACTGTGGGTTTCACTGTCTAGTTTCAAGGGTACTATATTTGTTTACTGTGGGTTTCACTGACTGACTAGTTTCTAGGGTACTCTGTTTACTGTGGGTTTCACTGACTGATTAGTTTACAGGCTACTATATTTGTTTAATGTGGGTTTCCCTGAGTGACTAGTTTCTAGGGTACTATATTTGTTTGCTGTGGGTTTCACTAACTGATTAGTTTTGATGGTACTGTATATTTGTTTACTGTGGGTTTCACTGACTGATTAGTTTCTAGGGTACTATATTTGTTTACTGTGGGTTTCACTGACTGACTAGTTTCTAGGGTACTATATTTGTTTACTGTGGGTTTCCCTGACTGATTAGTTTGTAAGGTACTACATTTGTTTACTGTGAGTTTCACTGACTGATTAGTTCTAGGGTACTATATTTGTTTACTGTGGGTTTCACTAACTGATTAGTTTCTAGGGTACTATATTAGTTTACTGTGGGTTTCACTGACTAGTTTCTAGGGTACTATATTTGTTTACTGTGAGTTTCACTGACTGATTAGTTTCTAGGGTACTATATTTGTTTATTGTGGGTTTCACTGACTGACTTACTAGTTTCTAGGGTACTATATTTGTTTACTGTGGGTTTCACTGACTGATTAGTTTCTATGGTACTATATTTGTTTACTGTGGGTTTCACTGACTGATTAGTTTCTCGAGTACTATATTTGTTTACTGTGGGTTTCACTGACTAGTTTCTAGGGTACTATATTTGTTTACTGTGGGTTTCACTGACTGATTAGTTTCTAGGGTACTATACGTTTATTTACTGTGGGTTTCACTGACTGATTTGTTTCTAGGGTACTATATTTGTTTACTGTGGGTTTCACTGACTGACTAGTTTCTAGGGTACTATATTTGTTTACTGTGGGTTTTACTGACTTATTAGTTTTTAGGATACTATATTTGTTTGCTGTGGGTTTCAGTGACTGATTAGTTTCTAGGGTACTATATTTGTTTACTGTGGGTTTCACTGACTGATTAGTTTCTAGGGTACTATATTCATTTACTGTGGGTTTCACTGACTGATTAGTTTCTAGGGTACTATATTTGTTTATTGTGGGTTTCACTGACTGATTAGTTTCTAGGGTACTATATTTGTTCACTGTGGGTTTCACTGACTAGTTTCTAGGGTACTATATTTGTTTACTGTGGGTTTCACCGACTGATTAGTTTCTAGGGTACTATATTTGTTTACTGTGGGTTTCACTGACTGATTAGTTTCTAGGGTACTATATTTGTTTACTGTGGGTTTCACTGACTGATTAGTTTCTAGGGTACTATATTTGTTTACTGTGGGTTTCACTGACTGATCAGTTTCTAGGGTGCTATATTTGCTTACTGTGGGTTTCACTGACTGATTAGTTTCTAGGGTACTATATTTGTTTACCGTGGGTTTCACTGACTGATCAGTTTCTAGGGTACTATATTAGTTTACTGTGGGTTTCACTGACTGACTAGTTTCTAGGGTACTATATTTGTTTACTGTGGGTTTCACCGACTGATTAGTTTATAGGGTACTATATGTGTTTACTGTGGGTTTCACTGACTGATTAGTTTCTAGGGTACTATATTTGTTTACTGTGGGTTTCACCGACTGATCAGTTTTTAGGGTACTATATTTGTTTACTGTGGGTTTTACTGACTGATTAGTTTCTACGGTATTATATTAGTTTACTGTGGGTTTCACTGACTGACTACTTTCTAGAGTACTATATTTCTTTACTGTGGGTTTCACTGACTGATTAGTTTCTAGGGTACTATATTTGTTTACTGTGGGTTTCACTGACTGATTAGTTTCTAGGGTACTATATTTGTTTACCATGGGTTTCACTGACTGATCAGTTTCTAGGGTACTATAATAGTTTACTGTGGGTTTCACTGACTGACTAGTTTCTAGGGTACTATATTTGTTTACTGTGGGTTTCACTGACTGATTAGTTTATAGGGTACTATATGTGGTTACTGTGGGTTTCACTGACTGATTAGTTTCTAGGGTACTATATCTATTTACTGTGGGTTTCACTGACTGATCAGTTTCTAGGGTACTATATTAGTTTACTGTGGGTTTCACTGACTGACTAGTTTCAAGGGCACTATATTTGTTTACTGTGGGTTTCACTGACTGATTAGTTTCTAGGGTACTATATTCATTTACTGTGGGTTTCACTGACTGATTCGTTTCTAGGGTACTATATTTGTTCATTGTGGGTTTCACTGACTGATTAGTTTCTAGGGTACTATATTTGTTTACTGTGGGTTTCACTGACTAGTTTCTAGGGTACTATATTTGTTTACTGTGGGTTTCACCGACTGATTAGTTTCTAGGGTACTATATTTGTTTACTGTGGGTTTCACTGACTGATTAGTTTCTAAGGTACTATATTTGTTTACTGTGGGTTTCACTGACTGATTAGTTTCTAGGGTACTATATTTGTTTACTGTGGGTTTCACTGACTGATCAGTTTCTAGGGTGCTATATTTGCTTACTGTGGGTTTCACTGACTGATTAGTTTCTAGGGTACTATATTTGTTTACCGTGGGTTTCACTGACTGATCAGTTTCTAGGGTACTATATTAGTTTACTGTGGGTTTCACTGACTGACTAGTTTCTAGGGTACTATATTTGTTTACTGTGGGTTTCACTGACTGATTAGTTTATAGGGTACTATATGTGTTTACTGTGGGTTTCACTGACTGATTAGTTTCTAGGGTACTATATTTGTTTACTGTGGGTTTCACTGACTGATCAGTTTCTAGGGTACTATATTAGTTTACTGTGGGTTTCACTGACTGACTCATTTCTAGGGTACTATATTTGTTTACTGTGGGTTTCACTGACTGATTAGTTTCTAGGGTACTATATTCATTTACTGTGGGGTTCACTGACTGATTAGTTTTTAGGGTACTATATTTGTTTATTGTGGGTTTCACTGACTACTTTCTAGGGTACTATATTTGTTTACTGTGGGTTTCACCGACTGATTAGTTTCTATGGTACTATATTTGTTTACTGTGGGTTTCACTGACTGCTTAGTTTCTAGGGCACTTTATTTGTTTACTGTGGGTTTCACTGACTGATTAGTTTCTAGGGTACTATATTTGTTTACTGTGGGTTTCACTGACTGATCAGTTTCTAGGGTGCTATATTTGCTTACTGTGGGTTTCACGGACTTAGTTTTTAGGGTACTATATTTGTTTACTGTGGGTTTCATTGACTGATCAGTTTCTAGGGTACTATATTTGTTTACTGTGGGTTTCACTGACTGATTAGTATCTAGGGTACTGTATATTAGTTTATTGTGGGTTTCACTGACTGACTAGTTTCTAGGGTACTATATTTGTTTACTGTGGGTTTCACTGACTGATTAGTTTCTAAGGTACTTTATTTGTTTACTGTGGGTTTCACTGACTGATTAGTTTCTAGGGTACTATATCTGTTTACTGTGGGTTTCACTGACTGATCAGTTTCTAGGGTACTATATTAGTTTACTGTGAGTTTCACTGACTGACTAGTTTCAAGGGTACTATATTTGTTTACTGTGGGTTTCACTGACTGATTAGTTTCTAGGGTACTATATTCATTTACTGTGGGTTTCACTGACTGATTAGTTTCTAGGGTACTATATTTGTTTACTGTGGGTTTCACTGACTGATTAGTTTATAGGGTACTATATGTGGTTACTGTGGGTTTCACTGACTGATTAGTTTCTAGGGTACTATATCTGTTTACTGTGGGTTTCACTGACTGATCAGTTTCTAGGGTACTATATTAGTTTACTGTGGGTTTCACTGACTGACTAGTTTCAAGGGTACTATATTTGTTTACTGTGGGTTTCACTGACTGATTAGTTTCTAGGGTACTATATTTGTTTATTGTGGGTTTCACTGATTGATTAGTTTCTAGGGTACTATATTTGTTTACTGTGGGTTTCACTGACTAGTTTCTAGGGTACTATATTTGTTTACTGTGGGTTTCACTGAATGATTAGTTTCTAGGGTACTATATTTGTTTACTGTGGGTTTCACTGACTGATTGGTTTCTAGGGTACTATATTTGTTTACTGTGGGTTTCACTGACTGATTAGTTTCTAGGGTACTATATTTGTTTACTGTGGGTTTCACTGACTGATCAGTTTCTAGGGTGCTATATTTGCTTACTGTGGGTTTCACTGACTGATTAGTTTCTAGGGTACTATATTTGTTTACCGTGGGTTTCACTGACTGATCAGTTTCTAGGGTACTATATTAGTTTACTGTGGGTTTCACTGACTGACTAGTTTCTAGGGTACTATATTTGTTTACTGTGGGTTTCACTGACTGATTAGTTTATAGGGTACTATATGTGGTTACTGTGGGTTTCACTGACTGATTAGTTTCTAGGGTACTATATCTGTTTACTGTGGGTTTCACTGACTGAACAGTTTCTAGGGTACTATATTAGTTTACTGTGGGTTTCACTGACTGACTAGTTTCAAGGGTACTATATTTGTTTACTGTGGGTTTCACTGACTGATTAGTTTCTAGGGTACTATATTCATTTACTGTGGGTTTCACTGACTGATTAGTTTCTAGGGTACTATATTTGTTTATTGTGGGTTTGACTGACTGATTAGTTTCTAGGGTACTATATTTGTTTACTGTGGGTTTCACTGACTAGTTTCTAGGGTACTATATTTGTTTACTGTGGGTTTCACCGACTGATTAGTTTCTAGGGTACTATATTTGTTTACTGTGGGTTTCACTGACTGATTAGTTTCTAGGGTACTATATTTGTTTACTGTGGGTTTCACTGACTGATCAGTTTCTAGGGTGCTATATTTGCTTACTGTGGGTTTCACTGACTGATTAGTTTATAGGGTACTATATTTGTTTACCGTGGGTTTCACTGAATGATCAGTTTCTAGGGTACTATATTAGTTTACTGTGGGTTTCACTGACTGACTAGTTTCTAGAGTACTATATTTGTTTACTGTGGGTTTCACTGACTGATTAGTTTATAGGGTACTATATGTGTTTACTGTGGGTTTCACTGACTGATTAGTTTCTAGGGTACTATATTTGTTTACTGTGGGTTTCACTGACTGATCAGTTTCTAGGGTACTATATTAGTTTACTGTGGGTTTCACTGACTGACTAGTTTCTAGGGTACTATATTTGTTTACTGTGGGTTTCACTGACTGATTAGTTTCTAGGGTACTATATTCATTTACTGTGGGTTTCACTGACTGATTAGTTTTTAGGGTACTATATTTGTTTATTGTGGGTTTCACTGACTACTTTCTAGGGTACTATATTTGTTTACTGTGGGTTTCACCGACTGATTAGTTTCTATGGTACTATATTTTTTTACTGTGGGTTTCACTGACTGATTAGTTTCTAGGGTACTATATTTGTTTACTGTGGGTTTCACTGACTGATTAGTTTCTAGGGTACTATATTTGTTTACTGTGGGTTTCACTGACTGATCAGTTTCTAGGGTGCTATATTTGCTTACTGTAGGTTTCACTGACTTAGTTTTTAGGGTACTATATTTGTTTACTGTGGGTTTCACTGACTGATCAGTTTCTAGGATACTATATTTGTTTACTATGTGTTTCACTGACTGATTATTTTCTAGGGTACTATATTTGTTTACTGTGGGTTTCACTGACTGATTAGTTTCTAGGGTACTGTATATTAGTTTACTGTGGGTTTCACTGACTGACTAGTTTCTAGGGTACTATATTTGTTTACTGTGGGTTTCACTGACTGATCAGTTTCTAGGGTACTATAATTGTTTACTTTGGGTTTCACTGACTGATTAGTTTTTAGGGTACTATATTTGTTTATTGTGGGTTTCACTGACTGAATAGTTTCTAGGGTACTATATTTGTTTACTGTGGGTTTCACTGACTGATTAGTTTCTAGGGTACTATATTTGTTTACTGTGGGTTTCACTGACTGATTAGTTTCTAGGGTACTATATTTGTTTACTGTGGGTTTCACTGACTTATTAGTTTCTAGGGTACTATATTTGTTTATTGTGGGTTTCACTGACTGATCAGTTTCTAGGGTGCTATATTTGTTTACTATGGGTTTCACTGACTGACTTGTTTCTAGGGTACTATATTTGTTTACTGTGGGTTTCACTGACTGATTAGTTTCTAGGGTACTATATTTGTTTACTGTGGGTTTCACTGACTTATTAGTTTCTAGGGTACTATATTTGTTTACTGTGGGTTTCACTGACTTATCAGTTTCTAGGGTGCTATATTTGATTACTGTGGGTTTCACTGACTGATTAGTTTTTAGGGTACTATATTTGTTTATTGTGGGTTTCACTGACTGATCAGTTTCTAGGGTGCTATATTTGTTTACTATGGGTTTCACTGACTGACTTGTTTCTAGGGTATTATATTTGTTTACTTTGGGTTTCACTGACTGATTAGTTTTTAGGGTACTATATTTCTTTTTTCCATACTTGATATGCTGAAAGCCTCCATCAGAGCATCTGCAGGAACACTGATCAAATCCCAGAAGACATAGGGAGACACCCCATTTGGTCCTTGTGCTTTTTCCTCCCTTTGCAAAGACAGCTCTCTTTCACAGTCCATTCTCTGTATCCTAGTGACTGACCACTGCTTTCCTCATTCAGCTGTTCCTCTGTCATAGCACAGTAACCTTCTCTTGCTTCCCATGATAAAGACCAAAGTGCAGAATTAATTCACTACTTCTGTTTTTTTTTTCCTCAATTTCATTGATCTACCTCCCAACATTGCTTAACCTGGCTAGGTCAGTCTATGCCTTCTTTCTTTCAGATATGCACATAAAGAAGCCTTTTTCCACCTTTTGACAACAACTTCCAGCATGCCCTTTTAGCTTACACCTTTGCTATCCTCACATCTTATCTGTTTTTTTTTCTGCTTGCCACCTTGTAGTTTACCTCCTCTCCGCCCAGCCCTTCCATCTCCCGGAGGTGTTGTCTTTTGATCTAGCCTTAGCTTCCTCTATAATCAAACTGACCTCTTCCTCTAAATGCCAAATCACTGAATCATTCCCACAACTTATTTTTGCCTCCCCAAGTTTGTTTTTTCCTATAACTGAGCTTTGAACATTTCTCCAGTTCATTGTAATCCACTGCCTTAAACTCTCACACCTTTTGCCCCTTGTACTTTTACTGTTTTCACAAACTATAAATCACAGAAAAACATGATAATTTTTGGTAAATGGCACCTGTACCCAGACATTCCCTGCCCCCCCCCCACCATGACCACATCGATTAATAGTGTCCTTCATGTTTCAGTCTTAAACCAGTTAGCTGAATCACTCATCTCCAAAGATTTAAATGCACTCCAGCTTCTACTCTGTCCCTGAGCTCAGAACTTTCAACTCTGTTCCTAAAAGATTCAGTTTCCCAATGAGTTTAACCTTCATAATCCTCCTCATCCTCCGTCATATTCCTTTAGTCTATCCTAAAGCCTTTCACCATCCTTCCCTGATGTGACTGGGACACAGCTTTTCACTGTCCCTCCCTGATGTGACTGGGACACAGCTTTTTACCCTCCTACCCTGATGTGACTGGGACACAGTATGCTCTCACACAGCCTTTCACCCTCCTTCCCTAATGATACTGGAAGGCAGCTTTTCACCGTCCTTCCCTGATGTGACTGGGACATAGCTTTTCACCATCCCTCCTTGATGTGACTGGGACACAGCTTTTCACTGGCCCTCCCTGATGTGACTGGGACACAGCTTTTCACCGTCCCTCCTTGATGTGACTGGGACACAGCTTTTCACCGTCCCTCCTTGATGTGACTGGGACACAGCTTTTCACCGGCCCTCCCTGATGTGACTGGGACACAGCTTTTCACCATCCCTCCTTGATGTGACTGGGAGACAGCATGCTCTATCAGTCCATCAGGTTTCCTCATCTTCCTTTACCTTAATGACAGGGGTGCTTCCTTAGGTTCTGCCTCTGTGCATTCCCATGCCCTCTTCATGAAGTGTTCTTCCTGCTCCTCACTGATCTCATATTTGATGCCATCCTGTTTGAAAATAACTAAACATCTATGTCTCTCTTCTATGTAATTCTAGAATACCCAACACCAAGTCACTTTCACGTCTGCCCCTGTCTTCTATTGTTTCATGTTTCTGTGACAACAGTATTTGCCATTCACTCCTACATCACTGCCTGGCATTCCTTGCCCTATCGAGACTCCTTTGTACAGGAATATTACCTTCTAATGCCCTGAGACACTCGTTTGTTCCTCTGCTATTTTCTGTGTTCTTTTCTTCCTTCTTTCTACTAAGTATTTACCACCCCCTCTTGTATTCATGTACTAAGTACTTACCACCCCTCTTGTATTTATGTACTAAGTACTTACCACCCCTCTTGTATTCATGTACTAAGTACTTACCACCCCCTCTTGTATTCATGTACTAAGTACTTACCACCCCCTCTTGTATTCATGTACTAAGTAATTCATGTACTAAGTACTTACCACCCTCTCTTGTATTCATGACATGCTCCTCTTTCCTTCCATCTGATTTTATCAGTATAGCAGTACATTCATTCAGCAGTACTGTTTCCCACCCAGCTCCGGGTACCACTATTCCCTCTGGGCTAAGAGAGCCTGTTTCTGGTACAGAGGTAGCATGTCTGCAAGGCCTGCCTCCCTCTTCCTACCAGTTCAAAGCCTTATTTACTTGTCCACTGCCACAATGGATCATAATACTCCATAATACTTTCATTCCTCAACGTAGTGGTAGCACGTCTGAGAATGTTACACACACACACACACACACACACACGCACGCACGCACGCACGCACGGACACACACACACACACACACACACACACACACACACGCGCGCGCACGCACGCACACACACACACACACACACACACACACACACGCACACACACACACGCACGCACACACACACGCACACACACACACGCACACACACACGCACACACACACGTACTTATTCTGCTAACTGTCACCTACTTGGCTCTACTTGCTAATTCCTTGGGTACCTCCTCCAACAGATTATTAGTGGCTGCATTCACAACAGGCATCCACTGTCCCATCAGTGGCTGCCTTTGTCAACGTTTCCCATATCTTACTAAGTCTGAGCCCTAAGATCTCCACTGTTTCCTCTGCCATGATTCTTAATCCTCTTGATGACGTCTGGAATCACAAAAAGCCTTCTTTTTTTATTTTTATTTTATATTTGTGTACTGCAGTACTGCACTGATCAGAACTGACCATTTGGAGGTATTGCCCAGATGAAATAATTCACAAAGAAAAAAGTGTAATAGAGAGGCAGTAAGCTGCACATATCAGACAGAGAAAAAAAAGTAACAATATATAATAAAATTTCTATGATTGTGATTGATAGATATATCAGAAATTAGCAGAGAAATTTGTATTATACAATTTCACTTGATTATATTTTAGGCCTACAGCATGGTGGAAATGCTGTGGGGTTATAAGAGTCAGGACAGGGAGTGGAGTTAAGAGGTGTTAATAATTCTATGAGATCAAGTAAGGCTAGAGGGTGAGAGGTCCTTAGGTGATATGGCCTTCTGTGTGGCAAGTACAGCTTGATTTAGTGTGCAGGAGCTTTTTTAAGTATAGCTCTGAAGGTGGAGAAAGGGAGATTGTAGTTCTTCTAGGTGGTGGTGGGGAAATTACCATAGTTTAGGAGCAAAGATGGAGAGGGAGTGGTGGGTGCCATGTAGTCTGATTTGTGGGGGTTGGAGTGAGTCAGCTGTTTGGGAGAAGCATCTGAGATTGTAGCGTGTGTGTGTGTGTGTGTGTGTGTGTGTGTGTGTGTGTGTGTGTGTGTGTGTGTGTGTGTGTGTGTGTGTGTGTGTGTGTTTGTTTTCAGTATAATGTCTGGTAACTAGACATGGGAAATGAGTTAGGATGGAGATGTCTGAAGGTAAGACAGCCTCTGCACTGGGAGCCATTTGGCTTTTCTGAGGGTGAGGCAGTGGTGAGCATGGCAAGGTGATTTAGTGATGAAGAGACAGATTTTGTTTTTCAGTCTGTAATGTAGAGGAGTTTTCCTAGAGGGTGCAGCTGCTATGAATAGCCCCTATTCACACTGGGACAAAAGGACTCCTTTTCCTACAGCTGGTCTGGCAGAGCTGGATGCGTAGGAGTGAGAATTTCCTAACAGACAAAATAGAAGGGAGTTAACTTTTGCCCACGATTTCCCAATACAGGTGTGAAATGTTAGTGACTGGTCTAGCTAAAAAACAATTTATTTGAAGGAATTGGTTGTTTATGCTGGTGTGTCACAAAGACTAGCGATATTGAGTGACTTTGGTGACTTTTAAAGTTTTTGAGAGATGCCAAATAGCATGTTTTGTGTAGCTGAAGGCTTAAGTATTAATTTGTGTTTTATGGGACAGGAATTGAGAGTGTTCCGGTCTTTTTGCAGTGTGTTTCCCCTGTAGAATGGTTGTGGCTAGACGTAGAGATTCCCATGTTATCAGCATGGAGTGCGAGTTGTAGCACCTGATTACGAAGTTATTAATGAAAACAAAGAAGAGAATAAGAGCCAAGACAGAACCTTGGGGGACTACCAGGGAAAGAGGGGTGGGCTGACAGAAGGAAGAGCCTAATTTACCTTTAAAGAACCTGACAAGAACTCTTGGATCCAAATGATGGATGTGCTAATGCCAAAATTCTGAACAGGAACAGAAGGCTGAATAAGTTGTGAGGTCAACAAGTATTGCTCCTGTCAAGTTACCTTCTTCCCTGTTGAGGAGAATGTCAGCGGTTAGGCGCCAGTGTGCTGTCATTGTACTATGACCTGTCCAGAATCCATACTGTTTTAGGGTAAGGCACTGGTATTGCTAAATGTACCATGAGAGCTCTATATAGATTATTTTTCTAGCACCTTGTCAAAAGTAGGCGTGATGGTGTTTTGAGGTTTAAATTGTTTGAGCTGGGGGGCAGTAATTTGTGCCCCCACATCAGTTCTCACTTCCATCACTTTTGCCCCATGTCCTGAGCCTCCCTTTCTGCTACCACTACCCCTCCACGTTCAATATCCCCAGTTCTCCTCATTGAGTTGGTTCTCTCACTAACTGTAATGTGTCTAAACCCTTTTTGATGACCACTGTACTGTTCTGTCCCATCACTTGTACATAGTTATGACCTACCTTCCTCATAGCTGGCCTTAGGCATAGGCCAACTAGGCAGCTGCCTAGGGTGCTGCACTAGCAGGGGTGCTTTTCCAGTATTTATTTAATGTAGGCAGACCAGGATGGGGGCACCAGGTGGTGTGGTGGGGGGCGGCGTGGAGCCCTTTTGCCTAGGGCACCAGTTGACCTAAGGCCGCTCCTGATTCAGACAGCGTGCTTTACATGGTATTATACCATGACCCCCCCCCAAAACGTGCACGCTGATTGGCCAGCGTGCCCGTTGTAAATCGAGTTATACTAATGGAAAAAGGTCCGGTCGCCCGGACTTTTTTCCATTAGTATAACTCGTTTTTTTAAAACACTGTCTCGTTATGTTAAATGGGTTTAACATAGCGAGACAGCTTTAAAATAAGCAACGGAGATCTCCGTTGCTTATTTTAAAGCTGTCTCGCTATGCTAAACCCATTTAACATAGCGAGACAGTGTTAAACGGAGAAAGCAAGATCTCCGTTGCTTTTTATGTCTCGCTATGTTAAATGAGTTTAACATAGCGAGACAGTTTTAAAATAAGCAACGGAGATGTCCGTTGCTTATTTTAAACTGTCTCGCTATGTTAAACTCATTTAACATAGCGAGACACTAAAAAAGCAACGGAGATCTTGCTTTCTCCGTTGCTTTTGCTCACAACTCTGATGTACCGCGCAGGCGCAGTACATCAGAACTGCCGGATGCTAGACATCTGCGGAAGGGCAGTAAACAGGCATTATACTATGCCATTATTTAAGAAAAGTAATAGTTTCTTTTCTTAAATAATGTCATGGTATAATAGCAATAACCCACTTCTGGGTGTGGGTAACGCTAAATTTACCCACGGTTGGCTTTGTTTGGTCCCTCGGGCATTGCCTTCGGGACCAAACCACGCCAACCGTGGGTAAATTTAGCATTACCCACACCCAGGCGTGGGTTATTGCTATATTATCCCACATTCACCAGTCACTGTTATCATTCAGATAGCGTGCTTTACATTGTGTTACCCCACATTCACCAGTCGCTGTTATCATTCAGACAGCATGATTTACAAAGTATTACCCCACATTCAGCAGTCACTGTGATCATTCAGACAGCGTGCTTTACATGGTATTACCCCACATTCTCCAGGCGCTGTTATCATTCAGACAGTGTGCTTTACATGGTATTACCCCACATTCTCCAGGCGCTGTTATCATTCAGACAGTGTGCTTTACATGGTATTACCCCACATTCTCCAGGTGCTGTTATCATTCAGACAGTGTACTTTACATGGTATTACCCCACATTCTCCAGGCGCTGTTATCATTCAGACAGTGTGCTTTACATGGTATTACCCCACATTCTCCAGGCGCTGTTGATCTGTCCTTGCACCAGACTTATGATAATGATAATGCATTGGCAAGCAATATATCCAGATCACGTTAGTAATTAATCAGCTAAAGGTTAATAATCAATTAGAACAGCCACAATGCATTTCCCAAGAACAACTTATGCCATTGACCTAGACAAATTTACCATGTCCTACCTTTTCTTTCTTCAGTCTCTCTGCCAACTCTGTAAGGTCATAGAGGTCATCTCTGGGTTGTAGTGAAGATCTAACTAGTCCTGCTTGCTGCTCCATTAGTTCCTCAAGCTCAGCTGCTAGAATCTCATTCTCTTCCTCCAGGAGTCGCACCTACAAAACAGTAACTTCTTACATAAACAGACTCTCTTCAGCTACTGAGATAGCAAGCCATCTATGCCAACATTTATTCTATAAATGTTTATCATTGCAAGACACAGTGCACTACAGAAAGTTTTCAAAATAACAAAAAGTAAATATATGGCAATGCAAAATGACGTGCCTTTGTAACTAGTACAGTAGGGTGAGAAGACGAAGGGAGAGTAAATACAAAGGTTAGTAATGTACAGCTGATAAGGCAGTCTGTAACAGGTAACGGAAAACTGTCACAGTATTATACACATGGCTTGTACCAGTTTCACTCTTAAATAACAGCTCAAATCAATTAAGGCCTTTTGTTCCTTATTTTGATTCATTTGTCTGAAATGAAAGTATAAATGGATAAATCCACTTGAGAAGGTACAAAAGAAAACAGAAAAAAATAAAATCAAACTGAGTCAAATTAAATAACGACTCAATTATGTAGCGATGTAAACAAACTTAT
The DNA here is from genome assembly GCF_019279795.1 of Protopterus annectens. Lineage (NCBI taxonomy): Eukaryota > Metazoa > Chordata > Ceratodontiformes > Protopteridae > Protopterus > Protopterus annectens. Next base: position 88,388,062 of record NC_056749.1, read on the forward strand.
ACCTTGTTTAATATATTTGTAATGATGAGATATATGAACCAGCTACATATTTTGTCTTTACCACAATTAAATGCTTATATGTTTATCATTTGTTAATCAGATGAACCCTACGGAACAAATTCCAGTTTCAGAGGGGGACCAAAGTGGGGCAGTGAAACAATACAATAGAATGAATATCTTTTAAAATTACATACAATCTCACACTACTATATATATATATATATATATATATATATATATATATATATATATATAAAATACAACAAATTATAAACTGACATATAATAAGGTACTGAACAATAATGAACAATGGAGACAATCTTAGAAATAGTAACAATAATTATTCTGCATTAAAGTGAATGTAATGGGCTTAGGCAACATAATCAGAGGTTATAGTGAAGTCACACCTTCTATGCATTGGAAGACAATCATTGCAGCAATTTGGCTTCAGAGATACTGAAGTGAAGTCTATCATTCTTTGCTTCAAGCGCAATAAGCAGTTACAAAGTCCACATGTTGTGCAACAAAAATGTAGCAAAAGAAATTCTAAATCTGTGTGTGGCAAGACCAACATAAATCATATGCATTTGTCATACACAGACATACAATATATAAAATATGTACATAAGGGATAAAGGAAAAAAAAGAGAAAAGGTGATAAGTGCTGGGGTGGGGGCTAGGAAGTAGAACAGAAATGGGAAGAAACAGAGTAAGAATGTTACTTATAGAAAGAGAGAGAGATGAGGAATCAGCTATAAAGCACACAGACAGACAGACAAACAGCAATGAATTCTGGGTACAGGTAGCCTGAGTAGGCTGTCTTCTAAATGAGGGGAATACTAAATATATAGGCATAAGATTTTAAACAAGTGGACAATGTAGTTAGTATGAGATTGTGGTTATTTATGTGACATCACCTTTGAGTTTTTTAAAAATGATGTATGTGGCTGCCGACAAACCACCATCCCTCCCAGTATTAATCGCGTTATTCATCCATGCAGGTTGAGAACCAATCCCAGGCAGACAGCAGTGGTTTCCATTGATGTCCCTAAGCTTCCCCCTCCCCAGCAGCTAGGTTGTGCAGTCGCATACATGAGGGCCTGCTGCATCTTCTCTGTACTCATACATGTTCCCAGACAGATGCTGTGAAGGGCACCAGATGTCTGTGCTCATACATGTTCCCAGACAGATGCTGTGAAGGGCACCAGATGAAGCTTGGCAGAGCAAAGTGCACGTTCCTAGCCCAGATGCGACATACTATGTACATCGTCTGCAGAAGGTGATGGCAGAGCTGTAAGCAAGAGCTATAGGTCATCTGGGTCATAGTTTGTGTTTTCTCTGTCTATTCCACGACCCAGTCTTTTGAAATAAATGTAAATTATACTTCTCTTATGGCCTTTTGTGCTTAATCAATACAATATTATCAGCAGAATTGTATAAAGGAATGTCTCTACACCATAGCTTTAACATGCTTAGCTTTTGCACAGAGGTTTATATAGTTACTCATTTGATATCTGGGTAAGATGATTGATCCTGGGTAACCATTTGAAATGCTGGGACCTGCTAGAGTGAGTCCTCAAACTTGAATACTTAATGGTCAGAAAATGGGCTATATTAAGTCTGAGATGATCATTTATCAAAATATTCCCTTTACTCCTAGGTATGACAATCTCAAAATTAGTATATATAAGTTTGTGGTGTGGGGGTACGGGGGGAGGGCTTGCCCCCCTACAAAAAAGAAATTTAAAGGAGAAGAATGAACTTTGAAATTCATGCTACCCTTCATTGTCAGTTTGTTGGCACTCGGCATTTCAAGCATCGATATTTCAATAGGGAGTCCTGATCCGGTTGTCCATTTTCAGCAACAACCTAGGCATGAGGAGCAATGACAATGACAAAGGCTATATATATAAAGGACTTAGAGAAACAATCAAGGAATACGTCTCTAAGAAGTAGGGGAAGCCAAAGAATTCAGAAAAAAAACAGCTACACAGAATCATAACACAAAAAACACAAATACAGCAACTAGAAAAGCTGATAACAAAAGGGCCATCTTCAGTCACCTCTAAGACTTAGTGCTAGTAGGTCTTGGGGCCTCCCAGCAGATAAAAATGTTGGTAGGCTATCTAACAACCTCCCTTCCCGTCAGACCCAGTAAACTGGATTTGCAGAGCAGGAAGCAATCCTGGCATCTCTGAAGAAACAGAAAGACTGTAAAAAAGTGCTTAAAATGGTTGGACATTATCTATAACATAGATAGTGCTTTCTCTTTTCTCTGATGGCAAATAAAACTAACCACATTAAACTTTGAGAACAAATGGTAGGCTTTTAAGGAGAAAATGAATGCAGCAACACCAACATATTGTTGATACATATGCAGTGGGAGTGGCTCAAATTCAGGAAAAACAAGTCCTACAAGGCCCAAAAATTAGACACCAAAACTGGCACAAAAGAAACTAACCCGGATTGACCACTCTGTCCAAAGAATAAGAAGGTGAGGGTCCTATTATACTTTATTAGGAAAGGGTTTGCTCTGTTACTGACTGTCCTCAGCAGAAAAATTATCCAAAAGGGTGAATTACAGGATATGTAATGCAGTATATTATTTTTACGTTATTTTAAATTGCTAAATTATAATGATAGAAAAAGACTTTTAAGAAAAGTGAGAAAATTAAGCTATTCTATGAGAACTACTGGCCATATAATGAAGACTGTATCAGAGCTCAAAAATCCATATGTCAGAGTCATACTACATTTATACTTGCAATCAGAAAATGCAGATGCCTAATTCAGCCACAGTTCCCGGCAACCTTTGCTCAGAAGTCTAATAACTGGGATTATGTGCACATATATCACTCAGAGGCAGTTGGTAGTCTGTAGGACTCAGCAACAGCAAAATTGAAACAAGGCTACATAAAAAGTACAGGCTTGGAATTATGTCATTTATTTTATTTGTATTTCTTTTCCAGGGTACAGCACTGATCTCCATGGACCTTTTTCAGACTCAACCCCGGAGTGCTATCCGGTTAAGTGCCTTGCTCAGAGTCACACAGTTAAGCAATGGAGTCTGAGGGAATCAAACCCTGCACCACTGGATCTCTAAGCCAATTTACATTATTTTTCATGAAATGAAAAAAGATCATGTCAGTAATCTGACCCTCATGAAGTCACTGAAGGGTAAGCAAGGTAGAGGCAATCTGATATCAAAAGCTGTACATCTCCCCACACCAAACAAAATGCCTCCAAAACAGAATCTGTTCAATTATTGTCCAAAATAATTTCAAACTCTAGACAGACATTGCATTTGTGGGCCAGAACAAAACAATATCATGGTTATGGATTTCCCAGTCACAGATTCCTCTAGCCAAAGAAACTGAACAGATAAAGGAGACTTTCTAAAGATGGTAGCACCTGATACAAATATTTGCTCTAATTCACCAAACAAATGACTGATATTTTTATTCTAATTTACTTGTAGTTACTCTGGCTGGTACTTTATTCTGTGGGCAGATTTATTCAACAAAGTAGTTTATTCCTTCTTACATTTTCTATTATGTAGACAGCATGGGTCAGTGACATTCTTTTTTTTCAATGCTTCAGATGGGACAGTGGGACTTAAGTCAGATAGTGCTTATCCCAAGGATATGAATACAGACTCATTTTCTTCTTCTTCTTCTGGTTCTACCTGCATGGAATGAAGCCTGTACTCCTTTCACTCACGGCCAGCATGTACATGGTATACAGTAATGGACATGGCTTAGTCTGTTTGGTATTTATTGAACTTTGATGTGAAGGGATATCACTGCATGTCACATGTGAGGAATGCAACACAATATAACTCACATTATAGTGTTTAATAATGTAACTTGGTATAAACCATACCTCTCAACTGTCCAGATTTTTGTTTCATATTTTTGGTGCATTCCTCATAAAATTTTGGTTTTCTGGTAAGTCTTTCTCAAATCATTGAGGACTGAAGTCAGAAAATAATGGCATACATTTCAATTTCAGACTTCTTACCTTTAGAAAATTCATGCTAATGCAAAACCTCTTATTCTATCAACTTTCTAAGTTTGTAAGAACAGTACTTAAAAACTGTCCCTATTTTTGGGGCCTTTGTCCCTCCATTATTTATGGCTTTGTCCAGATTTATTGTTCTAAGAAGTTGAGAGGTATGGTATAAACACATCTTATTAACACTGTCTTCCATTCTTACTAGCATCTGAATGAATCTGTTTATGTCCATGTTCGACAGACAGGAAGCATAGCAAGAGACAGAGACAGTGCTAACTGCAAGGCGCAGTCCACTGGCACGGGTGGGCAATGCCTTGAATTCCATTCATTTGCTCACAATGAAACATCTGAGGTGTATTCACTTAACTAAGTGGCCGTGACTGCTGCTGTGTGTATCTGTGCGTAAGTGTTTGTTTCTGTGTAAGTCAGTATGTCTGTCTGTGCTTGTATGTGTTTCTATGTATATGTATGTGAGTTTGTTGTCTGTGCTTCTGTACACATGTGTGTGTGTGTGTGTGTGTGTGTGTGTGTGTGTGTGTGTGTGTGTGTGTGTGTGTGTTGATGTGTGTAGGCATTAAATTCTTACATGCTATATTTTGGATGTAAAATATTTTCTCCAATAAATAACTATGAAGACCTTGTGGAACATAACAAAGATACTGAATGGACAGTAGTAAAAGAAACAGTATGAAGTTAAATTTACTGGGTATAAAATGTAATGAAGTAATGGCCAGAGAAATTGAAACAAAGTCAAGAAAAGCTCTTAAATGGAAAACCCCAGGCCAAGATGCAATACCTATCTTCTGGCTAAAAGTATTAACATCTTTACATGAAGATTTAGCCCTGAGTAAAAACTACTTATATGCGAATCCTGAACAGAAACCAACCTGGTTAATGAAAAGGAAAACTTGCAAGCTATCTTAAAAACTATATAGCAACAAATCAAAGTGACCACCACGGCTACTGGCAGAAATTTTTGATGGATAAAAACAGTGGAACGGCGGGATGGGCACTTTCACGCAGTCGGTGCTTCTTCAGATCCACATATAGGGTTGAATATAGCATCTTAATATATGATGTGAAGCATGGAGTAGCCAATGAATGGGGCATAGGGCAACCAATGAGGCAAAGGCAGTTTGTTCAGTAACGCAGCATCCTTTTCTTTGATGCCAGCTTTAGAGGCATATTGGCATTGATGTCTGGTGGCTTGTCTGCTTGCGGTGTGGCGATCTATTTCATCTCAGCCATTTCTGTTCTACTGACCAGATCCCCACCTCTTATATCTTCTGGCACTGCTTGCACCACAGTAAAAACAAAAAAATAAAAAACAATGACCATTATTAGTACACATGTGCTTGGCCAATGCATTCATCATATTCTCTTTTCTAATGTCACCTAAATGCTGCAAAACATGCTCTTTCAATATTCTAGTAGTTTTGCCTATATAAAATGAAGTGCATAATTTACATTGTGCCAAATAAACTAGATTTCTAGTCCTACAATCTGCATAAAAGTTAAATTAAAAAATATGTCCCGATGAAGGATATATAAATTTCATGCCCTAAATTTTATAGTCTCCATGTATACCCCACTCCCACTTGTTAACACCACCTATCAGCTACCTACAATAAGAGTATAATTTGATTTTTTTTTTTGTAAGAGTATACATACACGTATTAAAGTATACTCAAATGATCAACTAAAGATGGACCCCTGCCCTCAAAAAAAAAAAAAAATATATATATATATATATATATATATATATATATATATATATTAAACGACTTTACTAATTATAATAACTTTGTCCTTTTCACTAAAGTGCCTATTGTATATTGTATTTATTGTCTCTAGATATTTCTGTTAAATTCTATGTAAAACCGACACTGTACCTGTCACTGTTGTTCTTGTTTTATTGGAGCTTTTATCCCCAGGCCTCCGCTGAAAATGGGCTCACACCCAGACGGACTATCACGGTCAACAAATGTAAAATAAAATAAAATAAAATAAATAAAATAAAAACAATCATATATGCTAGAGCAAGTTCAAACATTAGGCAGAGGTACTATTTTACAATCAAAAATATAAAAAGGCATATAGTAATAAAAAAAAATCAATTTAACAGATACACCCATTCTCTAAAGATAATATTTCCCTCCGAGGTGTGTGTTATTGAGGAAATAATATATTTTTAGGGCCTCACAACACCCTGGGTGGGTATTATTTCCCTAATAACACAGAACCTGGGTTGTTGCTTGCTTAACACAAAAAATGTCATAGCAATGTTTTTCTTTCCCCTGGTTTGTGTGTGTGTGTGTGTGTGTGCGTGTGCATGTGCGTGTGCGTGTGCGTGTGTGTGTGTGTGTGTGTGTGTGTGTGTGTGTGTGTGTGTGTGTGTGTGTGTAGTGGGGGGCAGGATCTATGTAAGACTTTTCTGCATACATGGACTACTGCGACCAGAAGGTAGGGCCAAAACAATAAGGACCACACGTTGCAGAGTTTTTTTTTTTTTTTTTAATGTCTGTCTCATTGCCTCTTAGGTTACTGAATATAAGGATTTAGTATGGTTTAGTAATACTCATGTTTCATTTAAGATTATTTGTTTGGCTTGTTTAGCTTTCTGAATGGCAAATCTAACAGTGTTTCAGAGCAAGTGTGAGTGGCTCTTTTATGGCATAGTTTTTGGGGCTCATAAGTAGTAAAAGTTATAAGATCGCAGTAAGGGAAGACAGCACTGCTCTTACCCTGCAGGTCTAGACAGTAAATCCTGGCTCTGTCCCAGCTTTTATAAAGACTGTACTTACTACTGATCAGAGGGACTGTAGTTTACTACAATATGTATGGTTATAACATCCATAATTACAGATGCTGTCAAACAGTGCTTGACTATGGTGCATTACTGATAGCATCTTGTTATTTTACTGGTAGAGGATACTGACAGTTTGTTGTAATGGAGGATTATACTGTCAATGTGCTGCTTCTTACTGTTTCTGTGGTTTCCTTCTGTTTTCATTTCAACTCATAAAGATGTTGCTCCTTTTGAACGTGATTTTTTTTTAAATCTGCTCTCCTATCCTTAATATCCAGTTCCCTCAGAGGAACAGTACAACATGGCTAACAGTGTTTTACATGAAACTTCAGTGGGCTCACTGCTTTCCTGCTCTGTGGTATCTTGGGAGTATCAAAGGCCTAACTGTGAAATCTGAAATCTGCCTTGTAAGGCTGCAATGCGACTATTTTTGTTTTGTTTACAGTTTAGGTATTTACACTGCTTTATTTTCCTTCTCTCTTTTTTATTGCATTATTGTTTTACTTTGTTTTTCTTGAACTTTTAATAGTTTTAGGTTAGAGCCAGGAAGCAAACATTTAATTCCATAATGAAAAGCTGTATCTAAATTATGTAGAGAATTAAGGTTTACTAGTGAGGACTGACAGATAAGACCACACTTGGGGCATTTCTGATTTTCTGAAGCCTGCTCACCCTGTCAGTGTTGTATTCTTAAGCCCAGTGAATCCTGACTCACCTACCCTTAATGTAAATTTGATTTTGCAAGCTCAGCCTAGCTTTATCTTATCAACATCATATTGGGAAGGCCCTTCCATTAAATTGTTTCACTTCAGTTACCCACTAGTCACACATAGCTATACCTGTAGCTTAAACTACCTTTTCCTACTTATTTTTAACATTTCTGTACCAATTCCTAGTATTGTGCTATAACAGGAGAACTAGGTACAAAGAGATATACCTACAGAAAAAAAAAACAACAAGAAATATAAAATGGAGGGCACAGTTAGGGCTCCAAGAATACACTATGTAAGGAAAATCACATCCTGGACAACAAGAGTGGAGGAGAAATGTGTGAGGTACCTAGGATGTAGAGTAGCTGACCGTTTCATGAAACTTTGGAATGATAAAGGATGTGAGGTCTAAAGGAAATTGAGGGAGTCATATAGTATAACACAGTACATATAGTATAACGCAGTATATATAGTGTAACACAGTATATACAACATAGTCTATATAGTGTAACACAGTACAGATAGTATAACACAGTATAGATATAAAATATAATACAGTATATATAACATAGTCTGTATAGTGTAACACAGTACAGATAGTATAACACAGTATATATATATATATATATATATATATATATATATATATATATATATATATATATGGATTCACTTTGTAACCTCGAAATGCTGAAATATCGAATTTCAGTATCTCGAGACTATAAAACCGAATCCACAAAACACCAACAAACAAAAACCGCAAAACCACATAACCGAAAACACCACACACACTACACTAAACATATAACACAACACCCACATCACAACATAAACAAAAAAACAATACACATACACAACTCACACACACATAAGCAGGGAGGCAAGCCCCCCTGCACCCCCCATGTGGGGGGCTGCTCCCCACACCACCCCTACTTATATATACTAACTCCGAGATCGCACAAACACAACACAAAAGCTCACTCACACACGCACATTCTCCATTCCCTCACACACACTCTAACTCCCACTCAAAACCCTTACAAAACACTCACTTACCTGACATAACACCTACATCCAAAAATGGCACCGCTCACCAACAAAACACAAACCCGGACATTACGTAGCACAACTTCATAACCTCAAATTCGACATATTTTCGAGATATGTCAAATTCGCGATTATGAACGTTCGCTATTTGTAACATTCGACTTTATAGCTTCGAGATACTGAAATTCGACATTTCAGTATTTCGATGTTATAAAGTGAACCCATATATATATATATATATATATATATATATATATATATATATATATATATATATATATATAATATAGCACAGTATATATAGCATAACACAGTACATATAGTGTAACAAAGTCATACCTCTCAAGTTCTTAAAGCAAGAAATCTGGACAAACCCATAAATAAAAGTGGGGCAAAGGCCCAAAAATAAGGACTTTTTTTAATATTGCTCTTACAAACTTAGGTTTTGCATTAGCATGAATTTTCTGAATAGTATGGGAAACTCAAATGTCTGTCATTATTTTCTAACTTCAGTCTTTAATGATTTGCCACTAATATGCTAGAAAGCCACAATTTTATGAAAAACAAACCAAAAATATGAGGAAAAATATGGACTTTCTGTGAAAATCTGTACAGTTGAGAGGTATGAACATAGTACATATAGTATAACACAGTACATATAGTGTAAAAAACATGTAGTATAACACAGTGCACCTAGTAAAACACAGTATATATAGTATAACACAGTATATACAGTATAATACAGTATATATAATATAACACAATACATATAATATAACACAGTACATATAGTGTAAAAAACATATAGTATAACACAGTACATATAGTGTAAAAATCATATAGTATAACGCAGTACACGTAGTAAAACACAGTATATATAGTATAACACAGTACATATAGTATAATACAGTACATATAGTGGCCTCTTGCAGACAAACTGATGTTAGTGTCCATACAGACACTGACAATGATAATAGGTATGATGAGGCACAGGCAGGGTTGTCAGGGGCTGAAGCTGTGCCATTGTTTGATATCCCACTGTTATCCACCCTATCCCCACATACAGTCACATTGCCTATACATACCTCATCACCAGTGGCCATAGATGAGGGACAGTTGGCAGGTAGTGGCATTGGACAGGACAGTGTGGTGTCTATGGCACATGTGTCTGAACACAGCAGCCATAGCTGGATGCCTGGTGAGGTACCACACAGGCATATGTACAGGGGTGCTTGTAGGAGGGCTGCTGGTCATCATGCCCCTAGCAGAAGTGCCACATCTTGTGTCACCAGATGCATGTTTCAGGTCATCATGGAGGAGCAGGCACATATGGAATGGTATACCAGACAGGGTCTGAGGTTGCAGAGGGCTACTCATTCTGCTGTTATTGACAACATCTGTGATCTTGCAGGTGCTAGCTGTTATTTTGCAGAGGTCCTGGATAGACAGTTGGGTGAGATGGTGGGAATCCTCGACCGTGGAATGTCTGTGATTGAACATATGGTGGGAGTAGTGTGACAGCCATGTGGACATAGGCCAGCAACACCAACAGGTAGAGGTCGACATGGATGTATAAGAAGTCAGAACTGCTTCCATAGTGGCAGTACCAGCCCCAGCACTGCAAGGGGAGCTGTCCACACCATAACATAGCAGGCCACGTGCATGTGGCCCTGGCTGGTCCCAAGAGGGAGCTGGATCCAGCAGACATATGTCATCATCAGGGGAGAGTATCATATCATAGCTTGTACCTGGTGGTGCCCGTGGAACCCCTGGCAAGCACAGTTCTCATGTCCATGGCCGGAGATGGTGATCTGCACACCCTGCCAAGTACAGTTTGCAGCTGTCCAACAAATCTCTGTACAGGGCAGCCACATGGCAGAAGTGTGTACGTGCATGCACACACACATCACCAACACAGCTAGGACAATCCCATACCTACACACACCACATCTGCACAGCCCAGTTAATAAATAATGAAACCCCTAACACACACACACACACACACACACACACACACACACACACACACACACACACACAAACATGATGTCAAATTAATGGCTCAGCCTAGGTCTCTGGCAAACCCACAACACACCCTGTGCATATGATGATACCTGTGCCACATCCCTGTCATACATAACATCGATGTAGGGACAGGCTAATATGGTTATGATACACAGGGTGACAGTATTACAGTGTACCAGTGTAATGCTGTGTAACTTGTTTTCAGAACTAAAGTTTAATGCTTACATGTCAGGATGTGTAGCTGTCCAGCCATGATAGATTCTAGCTGTTATTAACACTGAGTGATTGTGGTCTCCATAATGTATTCCTTTTGTGTTGTAGGTGTCTATGTGTCAGCAGGATGTTGGTCTGCTGTGCTTTCCTACAAGGGGTATGGCACTGTGGTGACAACTTGACTGTGCCATATCCTGGGTACAGCTGAATACAAGTCACAGGTCTGTATAACAGTTACTGCATGTGCCACATGCCTGATAGGTCTGAGGGGTGTATACAGGTGAGTGCATGATGGCTGATGTCAGCAGCCCTTCTACAGTGGACAATGGTAAGTGTACTGGGTGGTACACACTACATGTTTGTGTATAACACACACAGAGGCTTTGGTGTTGATTTAATACACAGAGAATACTGTACACATGAATGTATGTACTTTTGCAAGGAACCCATTTGAGCCTATGTAATTCCACCAAGACAGAATAGGCACAACATCACGTTGGGAAATAATCAGTCTGCTAGTTGAATGTCATTGACGATGGTACTGGCAGGGTATATGTCCCCTTCCCCAATGTAGTGCAATCCTCAACTTGGTAAACATAGGTGTGCTGGTGTGGGTGGCACAGCCCTACCCTTTGGATGGCGTGGGGTGGTGTAGAACTGCAGATAGTGTGATTGACAACTACTTAACCTGTTAACATGAATTGTACAGTATTACAGCCAACTTAGCAGGGGGAGATACACTCAACAATAACTGCAAAGATGGTGTATGTGTCCACAAGATCCACACCCAGTTATAAATACTAACCCCAGTATCGCTGTACAGCTATACAGTGGGAAAGAGGGCATTTACACATCTACTACTAGTTTTGATGGAATGAATTTCAACAGGATGATACCTGTAAAATGTTAACATTTGCCAGTCAGTTCTCGACAGTTGACCTCCTGGGACATGTATATTTTGCAAACTTAAGTAGATCCCTTCACATACACACACACTCTTATTTGGCAACACTGAGATTAGAATCCCTATCTAGGTACGTAGTGCTACTGTGTGTGGCCTTAACTGCACACACCACACAGCTTTTAGGATAAGGTGTGTTCCAAGTTACATGTTAAATGAAGAATATCACCAGGCCTTGTACAGTATGGTAATGAGGGATGTACTGGTTGTTTATGAACAATACATAGTGTGACATACTGTCATATACACATTGACAAACACATAACAGTCATACACACATCTGAGAGAACTGGGCTTATCATTGCTAACTACCTTGTCAGTGTGCCCATTCCGCTACAGATAAGCTATACACAGCACATACATCATTGGGCTGGATAGTGTAATAAGTTACCTGTATGGTTGATGGTGACTGTGGTCCCCATACACTGGACATTGGGACATGTACTGGGAGTACCATGGTGTAAAGACAGTATACCAAGCATCCACACCCCACATTGGATATTGTACTCACTGAAACCAATGATAATGCTCTGACATACCCACTATCACAGTTTGACCAGGACTGCAATACAACCCCTTGTCTATCTCAAGAGTGCTACTACAGGGATATGCATCTATTGCACTTGTCACAGGGATAGTAGGGTGATGCTTTGTCATGGCTCTCCTACAGTCAGCAACATCACTATCCCTTATACTGTGTGGCAAGGTGTACTGTATTAGGATAATGTGGCCTCAGAATGCTGTAACCTACAAATATACACACTTGCACACATACACACACTTGCCAGAACTCAGTGGGTAACCCATGCCTATCTTCCCATTTGTACAACAGTGTTGTGCTGGTACTGCAAGCTCCAGGTAGCCCATAGGGTGAAGAGTGTAATAAGGTACATGTAATGTCTATTACAGCAGTAGCCATATCTAACTATGGCAATGGGGGTTGTGGGGGGTGTGAAGGCCTCAGGGTATTATCAACTACTGGTTTACAAACACACAGACACTGTTATTCTCAGTAATGCACACTGACACATTTGTCAGTACTGGGGTCCATAGGTGCAGGTGTTCACAGGTATGTACCAGGATATTGTCCATAGAGAGACAGGAAGAGTAGGGGATGTGGGTACAGTGGTATCATGCCACCTGCCATTTGCCAGCAGGCCATCTATCAACTGATGCCATGGGAGTGATCCTCAGGGTGAGAGTTAAATGCAACATCCAATCATCTGTTTGCCTCTTGCAGAGCGCCAGTGAGGTGCTCCAATTGACATGTATGCAACATGTATTACATAACATGGTCAGTGTCTGTCTTGGAGACCTGTACCCAAGCATGTTCTGTTGACTGTGGTAGTGTACTTGAGGTATCCATGGCATGTGGTGCATACAGGGTGGGGATTCCTAGCTGTGGCATTCATAACACAGCTGGGCAGACATATCAGTGTCACCCAAGCATAGATAAGCTATAGATAAGATAAGCAGCCAAGATGGATACCTGACATCTGCACATCTGTACAGATGACAGGCAGACATCAGCTAGCCAACTGGTTATGCATTAGGATGACTGTGTTGACAGATAGATGTCTGACACTGATAGGTATGCCATAACTGCATGACAGCAGCCCTCAATGACATGTTCTATACACGCAGTTGTCTACAGTTAATATCCACATATCAAATCAATATCCAGTAGGAAATGCTTAATGACACACAGCTCACACACCAAGAACATGACAGTGAGGACTCAGAGTCCATCTTTGCATGCAGGGCTGTTTGGTTCCAGTACTACAATCTGCAATCTACTCTTACATGGGAAAACACTGTCAATAGTAGTAACTTAATGATACACTACATGCCAGTGTGACTACATATAACCTGGGATACTACCCATGTATGTAACACATTCAAATGGAAAAGAGTGTTGTACAAGCCATATATACTCAGGTGTCCCAGACAGTAGACTCACACCCCTTGCTACTGTAATGACAGCACATAGACACATGTTACGTACATGGAATTAAATACACGTATTAAAAATGTCATTACCCTGCTATTGTATCAGACTGGAATGTGATCACTTGTTACCAGGGCTGATCCAAACTTAGTAGGTTTCAGCATTGCTTAAATATAAATGCTAAGCTTGTATGTAAGCACCTTTTCGTTTAACCGTACGTTAGCACCGCTTATCATCACGCAAACCAGCTTAAAGCTGCTCAAAACTGCCTTAACCACTCTGTATCCAACAGCCCTTGTTCTGCCCAGCAACAAAATAAACAGCCCTTGCAGGTCTTTAACCCTTGACCCTGTACACTATAATCAGAGCAGTTAACCACTAACCCATCACAGCTATGAAGACATTTGTTGTTTTTTTCCAATATATCTGTCAGTACACATATAGAATAGTGGTGAACAAATGCTCCGACTTCTACATTTGTGTAGTACTTGTTAGTGATATTAGTGTTGAATCAAGTATGTTGTATTTAAATATACACGTATCAGATAAATACGGTGTGATACATCTGGGAAGGTATATGCAATAGTCATGTAAGGATATGGATATATATATATATATATATATATATATATATATATATATATACACACATATGTAGATATATGTATACATGTACATACACATGTATATTTATATATATGTATTGCTATACATCTGTATATTGCATTATATATATGGATATATATATATATATATATATATATATATATATATATATATATATATATATATATGTATATATATATATATATATATATATATATATATATATATATATATATATATATATATATATATATATATATATATATATATATATATATATATATATATATGTGTGTGTGTGTGTGTGTGTATATATATATATATATATATATATATATATATATATATATATATATATATATATATATATATATATATATATATATATATATGTGTGTGTGTGTGTGTATGTATGGAATCCGTACAGATGCTCCACTACATCTTTCACTGAATCCCAATTTGGTGAGCATACTTGTGCGAAAGTGCTGTTCACTGAAGCAGCACTTTCATGTAAGTATGCTTGTTGTTCCAGTCGTACTACGGTGCTGTAAGGGAAAATTCCCTTTTCCCCACTGTAGTGCGACCTCAGAGTGAGAATATTAAAGTAGGGGGGTGAGGGGTGCAGCCCCCTACATCAGGGGTGCAGGGAGGCTTGCCCCCTTGCATTCAAGTAGATTTTGTGTTTTTTTTTAACATACTTTAACGAAAGCGCTTTTTCAGTGAAAACGCTTTTGTTAAAGTGTGTTTGGTGGTAATGAATTTGGGCTTTTGATCTTTCGATCAAAAGTCCTAGAGCTATATATATATATATATATATATATATATATATATATATATATATATATATATATATATATAAAATGACATATGTCCATAACATGTTGTGGAGTCATATGGAGTCATATCTCAGCACCAATAGTGACCACCTGTTAGTGCAAGGGGACGTCATGCAAGTATTGCAGGTATAAATGTAGACTTTTGCTACTTTAACAGGGGTTGTCTTAACAGTCATGTTGTGTGGGAAGTCACATCTGATATTGACATGTATGTCATCAATTACTGACAGACATCAAAAGATCATCATAGTACAGTACCACACAAATCACAGTAATGATCCTGTAGAATATAGCAGAGATATGACCAATAAATGTGGACAGTCTGACACACTCTGGTCAGTCCAGAGGTATACACAGCACCCATTAGTGCAAGAAGTGTGGACCAAGCCTGACAAAGTGGATGTTTACAGCCATGTAAATGGGGATATCACAAAATACTGGAATAGATAAGCTCACACAGTTTATGCATTCACACAATCCTGTCTGTCCTGACAGATAATAACCAGAGGAGCAGAGGCCACAAGCCCACATACTACCAACTAGTTAGTGGCATATATCTGTACTGCATCCCACTGCTTTGTCAGAAATGCACAACAGTTATGGTGGCCCGGCAGCAGTACATCTGACAAATATCTGGACATAACATCACACTGGGTAAATACACAGCTGCTAGGCATGTCACAATGCACTGTGCAAACTACAGGCAGACTGCCACAACACTGGCCTACATTTCTTATGGGGGAATACAGATGTACCTGCAAATATAGCAGGCTCTACAGGCATGTAACAGCATGGAGTAACAGACACTTGTGTGAAAGTTCATACCCACAACCAACTGAACACAGCCACACTCACATATGGTAAGCGTACCACTCACACACTAACCCTACATATACTGGGCCAATACACAATGTATTCCAATGCCTGACTGTGGTATGGGACATGTGTCGGTCTAGCCCTACAAACATGTACGCTGATAGGGTACCATACACTGCAGCAGCATGCAACATCATATAGAACAGTGCCAAGAACAATAACATCTATCACAGTCTGTACACAGGCCAAGATACATATTCACCATACACAGTCTGTCGAAAATCACCATAAGTACACAGACCTCACTACTGTACACACTACAACAGAATATCCAGGTTTTGTCCTCAAATATAAGGGCTACTATACATAACATGTCTAGCAGTCTGATATCTCACTGGCTGGTATAAATAATGATGTACTGAACATATGCACCTCTTACTGCATGACATATGTACAAAGGTTGACAGAGTTGTGGCTGGAGGCACAAACACAGGGCCAATATTGACATGTTGCTGTGACAAACTCATACATTTGCTGGTGTAACAGGGTTTTTTGTGACATATGTCTACTGAGGGATATGAAGTCAGTAACTCACATGGCTGTCACCATGTACTGACAGCAATCCTCAGACTATGCTACTGCATTTCTAAAGATAGGACATGTGTGAGTAACACAACACATGTAAGACTCCAAACACTGGCCAGTCTGCAAACAGCCTTACAGGTGGGAGTTTCCCCAACCACATAACACTGTCATGCCAGATATTAAATCATGTAGACCAGCCATATCCACACAAA